>NC_090751.1:65979730-66282230 GCF_036898095.1 Palaemon carinicauda
TGGGAACAAGTTCGGAGTACTCTGGCAGATGGGAAGGGGAAATAAAGGCTAAGGAGAAGGGACGCGGCGACACGCAAACCGAATTTGTTATCTCCCTAGTTGTGTAGGCAGGTTACCCCTGATCTTGCTTATATATACTGTATGCATATATATATATATATATATATACATATATATATATATATATATATATATATTCATATATATATATATATATGTGTGTGTGTGTGCATATGTGTTTATCTTATGTATATATATATATATATATATACATATATATATATATATATATATTCATACAAATGTTATAAACATATATGCGTATATATACAAGCATATATGTAAATATTCATATATATATGTATTTGTAAATATCACCCACAAACGGCATTTAATACCAAATTCTATCTTGGGAATATATATCCACTTAGAATTCATTTTATGGTAACAGCTTTTGGCCGGGTGGAGATTCGAACCGCTACCTGTGGGCCGGACACCATACCAGCAACGACTCTACCGACTGAGCTATGAAGAGAGATAAAAGTTTATGACAAGTCCCCGTACATATTCCTGTCGAATTCAGGAATCTGTTCATAGACTTGAAATAAACCCATATCCACCATGATAGCTGAATCGTGAGTTTGCTACACGTGGTTATTTTAAATGACCATATATCACAAGCACACGTTCGAATCTCCACCCGGCCAGAAGCTGTTACCATAAAATGAATTCCAAGTGGATATATATTCCCAAGATAGAATTCGGTATTAAATGCCATTCGTGGGTGATATTTACATTGATTGAAATCACGTGTGCTTGTGATATATTTTCATATATATGTATATGTATACATATATACATATATATGTATATGTATACATATATACACACATATGTATGTAAATATATGCATTATATACATGCATCAGTAACTTGACCTAAAGTAGACCAAGATTTAAAGGGTGACCATTTTTAAAGAAAATGGAAATTTACGATGGAAGGCAAACATTTCTAAATATCACATGAAATATCAAACATACTTCTGGGCTTGAAGATAATTTCATCTTTCCTTTCCATTTTTTTTCTCTCTCTTTTTTTTTTTTTTTTTTTGTAACACAAAACTAGCGTTTCTATAAACACGAAAGCGGAAAGAGAAAGTGTTGGAGAAGACCGACTCCCTCATAATGCGATTAGAATCCACGAATTTACATGTTTATAACTCAGCTAGATTTAATCATGAGTGGCGTTGGGTAATAGAATGATTAATTGGCAGGACGGTGCCCGTCTCTTACGTCTTTGTTTTCTCCAATATCTTCACTTATTTCATTACTAAAATACCACTAAAACTTTATCAAATTTAACTGAAAGGGGCATTTATCAAAGGCACATTCTCATATCATAGAAAGCGTAATTTTCGAGTGCGTAATTTCCACTTTCAATTTGGAACTTGTAATTTGTTGACAATTTTTTTTTGCTTGATTGCTCTACCTGGGTATTTTGAATTTGTATGATATTTTTTAATGAAATTTTGTAACGAATTTATTAGTGATAGGTATGCAATTACTGGCAAAAATAAATATATTTTGTTTCACTGCCGCTGCGTGATTAAACAGAAGAGGGACTGAAATTGCCACATCGCCTATCATGGAATAATTTTGAAATCAAAAACGAAATTTGGTGGACAAAATCTCCTCCCCCGGAATCGCATCAACCACTCACCCTCCCAACCCCACCCTCAACTCCCCCTCCCCCCATTCCCCACCCCCACCCCTTCCCCTTCCCCGCCAACATCGTTTCATCCTCGATTATTCCATTACCATAATCCTGATCCATTCATGGCATCTTGAATTTTGAATAAAGAATTATTATTTATGATATTATGAACACCCTTGCTCCATTTCTAGTTGAAAAAGCGAAAACCTTCAAATACAACGGCCTTAGCAGGGAAACAACCGAGGAAGAAAAAGAGATGGCGAAGTAAAGAATAAACTATGAAACATAAGAGATATGTATTTACATATATATAATAATATATATATATGTGTGTGTGTGTGTGTGTGTGTGCGTGTGTGTGTGTCAAGATAAATAAGAATATTTTAACAGATCATCAATATTTAAACTAGGATTTGAAATAAGGTTCTTTCTTAAGAACTTTCGAAGAGACATCGATATCTTCTTTCTTGAATAGTTTACTGAGAGAGAGAGAGAGAGAGAGAGAGAGAGAGAGAGGGGGGCGATTATGTAAGGCCATTGGCCTATCAAATCACCCAAGAAGTTGTACCGCACGTGTTTCATGCACACTGTAACGTTATTACTTTTTTTTATCTCTCGCTCTCCCCCGCACTGACATTAGAAACCTCTTTAAGCTTACTATCACATGTTTTATACTGATTGAATTCTGTGTTAGTCTTGCTTTCAACTATCTGTACTTAAGCTCGTTGTCTAGAAGTGAATAAACCTCACTTGCATTCATCTCGCCTCTCTTTTAGTATCTAACAGCCACCTCGCACAAAGCGTCGGCTAACATCCTACAAGTGACATTACAAAGGTAAGAGGTCGCATTGGAATCTTATGACTAAAGAGCAAATTTCCCACTGAAAATTAAGTCTGGCTAATTACGAAGTTCCAAGATTTGCAAAACTTTCACCTTATGAAGTTGATTGATGAAGAAAACGCTGTATTTTTTTTTTCTTTAGATAAGAAGTCTTTGCAAGCGCGTTTGTTCGATAACAATATTTTAACAGTTGTTTGGTTATTCGTAACAGGATTATGATACAAACCTAAATGTATGTGCTGTAGTGTTTCCCTATACTAGGCTCAAGACGCACTTTTCTTCTAAAAACACACAAGTTTGGTGACATTCATCTTCTAAATAAGACATATATATATATAAATATATATATATATATATATATATATATATATTTATATATATATGTCTTATTTAGAAGATGAATGTCACCTACACACAAGTTTGGTGACATTCATCTTCTAAATAAGACATATATATATATAATATATATATATATATATATATATCTATATATATATATATATATATATATTTATATATATACATATATATACACACACATATATATATTATATATATATGTATATATATATATATATACAGTATGTGTGTGTGTGTGTTTGTGTATTTTGTGTTAATATCAAGGGATGTGGTATTAAGGGAACATGAATGAGTCTTGGAGCAGATTATTTTATGGATTTTTGGTCGCTTGAAAATGGAACGTGATAGGTTTGTGAAAAAAATAAGATTCCATGTATTGCTATTAATCCCTTTCATGGCCAATAACGGCCATGTTTTTTTTTTTTTTTTTTTTTTGGGGGGGGGAATGTGGGGAGGAGGATGCGGTGATTTGTGATTAACAAGCCAATTTTTGTCAAGAGATTAGCACTGTCCACGTCACCTATCAAACAAAGGTTTGTGATTCGCTGTGAAAGTTAGATGTTATAAAGAGTTATTGGATGATATGCAGGGGATAGAACGGAGAAGCTTTGGAACAAAGATGGGAAAGCGGAAGGAAGAACTGCACTTTGGGAAAGCAGAGAATTGATAAAATCCTTTTACCTGGTTGGGCTCTGTGTGACTAATTACAATTCTCCTAAGGAATTTTGCAAGTTTGTAAGCTTTGATTTCTGGGATGAGGTTACTCGCGTGAAAATCGAACACCAAAGTGTTAGATTTGACTTGTGAAATGTAAAGCCTAGACGTAGACGTGTAAGGCTTGCAAAAATTCAAACTTTCCTCCAACAGCACAGTTTCTGCAATTGTGTTCTCAATAAGAACAATCATCAAATAAATTTAGATTTTAAAACTACTACATCCTTTGCCTGACTGATCTCATTTGCTTTTTAATCGTTTTACCAACAGCTAGAGACACTTATTGATACTCAGTATATTTAGGCATAGGTATTTTTTCAAGATATCCTTAGACTTCAAATAAAAGACAAGGGACAAGAATATTCATGATTTATAGCAAAAACTAACCTTTTACTGAACAGGTAAACAGTATATAGACAATGGGTGAAGGATAGAAACTCACAGACCAGATGCATTCTTCCGTAATCCAATCTTGTCAACCAAATTTGAAGACGACTTGAGTATTTCTTAAGTATAACCCATTTACAGCATCTAGATGTTTTATGCCATAACAAGCAAGCTGAAATGTCCCTTCAGACAGGCTGCTGTAAAATTGAGTAAATGAGATAATTAAGAAATGAAGCAATGAAAAATAAAACCAATGAGAGGATTAGTTCTGGGAGGAAGGTTCAGACCTGAAGAGGAAGAATTGATAGAATCAAGAGTAGTTTAACATAACAAGAAATTATACGGATAGCTGTCCGAGGAATAATCGTGAATCTTAAGCAGAATGGAAAATGTCAGGGAAATTTTAAGGATATTGTAAGTTTGGAAAAGGTGGCGGAGATAAAGAGATCTTACGAATACAACTCGCATACAAAATATTCAAATGTCACTAAAAGGACGAAATAAGAAAAATACTGAGATGAAAATATGTGCAATGGAAACCAAAATAATAGATAAACAAGGAAGTTTTTTTTTAATTCCTTACCTAAGAACAAACATCTCGGAGTAAGATTTAACTTTTTCATTTATGAAATCCCACTGTGATATATAATTGCGTTGTATTAGGGCGTAAAGGGCTTTAAATAGTATATGGAAGCTATATTTTATTTTAAACGTTGTTCATTCTAAAAGGAAAATACAGTACACCTAATGCAAGAGTGACGACAAGTTTATGTCATTATGTCAGACGGACAGTTTTCATCAAACAACAATAATGTATAACACATAGCTATGTCCCTCGCTAAATGTACTCCAGTAGTATGTGTAAAAAAAGTTTGGTTTAATAATAATAATGATAATAATAATAATGATAATAATAATAATAAATTACCATCATCATCATCATCAATGCCACTGTTATTAAAACTGGTTTGAGTAAAACCGTGCGATCTGTCCCTGAACTTGTGTATCACATTGTAGACTTTCGTTTGCATAAACTCCAGTAACTAGAATTACTTTAACCTGAGTATTTCTCGTCATGGAACTCTAAGACAATTGCAATGCATAACAAGGTAGGCCTATATGTTACTCGATCCATTAGCTTTACGGACTCGGGAAAGATTTTCTTTCTTATATCGTTATTGAGTTTGGTGAATTAGCCACATACAGTATGTGATTCGGTTATTTAATTCTAAAAACTATAATAGTCAGTTTTTATTTTTTTATAAATATTTTATTTGTTGAAGATTTTTGTGATATGATAAGACACAGCTGAATAAAAAAAAAAGGGGGGGAAATCAAATTTATCTACCTTACGTTGTATACGGTACTAACCCTATTTTCCCATTTCTTAAAGAAAATAGTAGAAAACGTAATCTACAATTGTTTAAGGATAACTATTACATTTTACCGGTAGCTCCTTAACTTTCGATGTTATATTTTTGTCCTGTTAATCTAATATGATTTACCAGTAAAGAAAATTTTGACGATAGATATTTTACGATTATATATTCTTGTGTTTCATATCTTATCGAGGTGTAACACATAGAACTAGTACTGGAATTTAAGAAAAAAAATCGTAGTTAACATTCAACATAACCATTAGGTGTTAACAGAAGGACCATCCGTAAAATATTCGATATATTTTACAGAGTAATTAAAACATTCCTAATTTATTTACACTTTTTTGAGCCTGCAGTTCTAGAGGAAAAAAAAATGTTGGTTACATTTTCTCAAACGTACTACATCAAGGAACATGGAACACCATATTTTGACGCGTTTAAAAGTCAATGTGATACTTACATTTGAACCCCGTGAAATATTTTCCCTAGAAAAGAAAATCAGTTTTGTTTAGAATTACAAGTGATGATAATCTCACCAATTTCACGACCAATATTGTTCTTCTCTCTCTTTCTCTCTCTCTCTCTCTCTCTCTCTCTCTCTCTCTCTCTCTCTCTGTGTGGCTTAAAGCATGAATCCAGAGCGCTAAATTTAGAAAAAGAATATAAACAGAGATATTTTGTAAGGCATTATCAATAAATGATTTTATGTTGAACAGGCTGGCATAACTCCTTTGGTAGTTTATTTATGAAATATTTGTTTTAATGTTGTTATTGTTTTTAGGATTTTTTATTCTAATTGTTCATTACTTCTTATATCGTTTATCTATTTCATTATTTCCATTTCTCACTGGGCTATTTTTTCCTGTTGGAGCCCTTGAGCTTATAGCATCTTGCTTTTCCAACTAGGGTTGTAGCTTAGCTAATAATAATAATAATAATAATAATAATAATAATAATAATAATAATAATAATAATAATAATAATAATAATAATAATAATAATAATATCTATATCAGAGAATATACTTTCTAATAATGTTAGTAGGCTACGTAACAAAACAAGAAGCTTGAGAACTGTAAATTCGACCTATGAATAAGGCTATGCATAATCTATACAGCTACAGTATAGGGGGATAGGATACGTGGGAGTGGAGGGGGGGGGGTAAGGATTATAAGGATTGGAGGGGGAGTGTTAAAGTGAAGTACAGTGGGAGGTGAAAAGATTGGGGCAGACCAAATAGCTCTTTGTTGTTGATTGTTTATTTATTTTTTTTTTTTTTTTCGTAACATCATGCCTTGTGGACATCCAGGAGGTGGGTTCTCTTGCCAGCCTTCGAGGGAATTGTATTTTCATTCTTATTCCTTTCTGGGCCTTGTTTATTTACTTATGTCTGTCTACTTTTGTTTTATTGGTTTATTTTAATACTCCGGATTTGGTTCATCCTGAACTATGTAAGGAGCTATCCTTTTCCACCAGGAATGCTCATTTTGTGTGTCTGTTATTTCCTCACTTGTTGTTGCGAGTTCTGGGTAAATGTTTTTTAATCTTTCCCAGCCTTGTGTGGCTCTTCTGTGGTATCTGACGTTTACTGGTTCGAGATTGTGTATGTTGTGGAGTGTTTCATTGTGTTCATTTGTGTTATTATGATGGTTTAGGCCATGTATGTGTATTTTGTTTCCATTTTGGAATTTTTGTAGGGTTTTCCTTTTTGATTGAGCCAAGTGTGCATGCTGGTGCTATTGGATATTCGAATAGAGGTCTTATCAGGCTTTTGTAGAGTTTTATTCTTATGTTTTTATCCAATAGTTTGAAACGTTTTAATGTTCCTTTTCTATGTTTTGTCAGTTGGAGTTTTTGTTTGATATGTTCTTTTGATAGAGAGACCAAGGCTTTTAACTTCGTCGTTAAAGGGAATATTTATGCTGTCTACTGTCATTGGTACTGGTCTATTGTTTGATACTGATGAGAGTTGAAATTTGTTGCTATTTGTTTTAATTTTCACTTGTTTTTATAATCATTTATTCTTTTGATCTCTCTTCCTGTTTTTATTTTCAAAAATCCTTTGGATTATGCATAGGCATAATCTATGGCATATTCGGGGGTGGTTGGCATATCTGCTGTGTAGATTATAAAAAGTGTTGGGGATAGTATGCCCCTGTGGTACCCCACTTCTTATATCGATTGTTTCTCCTAGTTTTCCATCTCTGATACGTATTCTGACAGATCTGTCGTTTATGTAGCTTAAGAGGAGCTTTTCCATTATTATTGGTAGTTCTAATTGGAGTATTTTATAGTTGAGGCCGGCATGCCATACTTTGTCAAATGCCTTTGAGATATCTCTGCAGATGACATTGCATTGGTGGTTTTTTTTTTTTTTTTTTTTTTTAGCTGGTTCATGGCTATAGTTTCGTAAATTGCCATGAAGTCAGTTTCAGTGTTTCTTCCTGTTCTGAAACCGTGTTGTTTTTGTAGAGTTTGTTGTTATTTTCTAGGAATCTCCTTAGTCTTGTGTTTATGCTTTTTTCAAAGACTTTTCCCAGCACTTCCAGCAGAGTGGTTGGCCTTCTGTTTGCTGGCAGTTTAGGGTCTTTCCCTGGTTTGGGGGTAAGTTTGAGAATTCCTTCTTTGTTTAGTTTTGGGTAATATCCCATTGAGAGTGTAAGGTTTAATATTTGTTGGAGTCTTCTCCACGCCTCCATTGGCAGTTTTGATAGCATTAGCTAGTTTATGCTGCTTTTACCTGGTGCTTTGTGTTTGAATGATTTAACTGCTTTCATTATTTCGTGTCGTGCATTTTAATGTCTGCTATTAAGTAGTTGTCCTCGTCCAGTCTTTGCAGATTTGGGTTTGGACAGGGGATTATTCGTTCCCTTTTTCCTTGTAGGAAGTTGAAGACTTCCGTTTCTGTGTCTGTCGAAATTTGCATTTTCTTCTTCTGTGATTTCGAATGTGCTTGCCCATGTTTCGGTTAGTAATTTAATTTGATCTTTGGTATCTTCTACTTTATCACCATTACTGTTTATAAGTAAATCTTTGTAGTTTTTCCCTAAATTTTTCTGGGTCTTTGTATATTTGTCCTAGTTTAACTATTGTGTTGTTCCAGTTTTCTCTGTTTAATCTGTTGGATTCTTCAATTATTTCATTTTGAATGTGTCTTATTAGGGTCTATGTTACCATTATCCACCTGAGTGTTTAATTGTAGGTAATTTAATTGTTGTGTTCGTAGTTTCAAGTAGTCGCTATATGGGGGTGCGTTTATGGTATGATATTCTCTTTATTGGGGAGACTGTTTCCATTGTTTCTGAGATGTCAGACATCCATTCATTTATTGCTTAGTTTATTGTGTTTCCTGTCGTGGTTTCATTGTTGTTCAGATCTAATTCTTGTTCCTGTGTGGCTATTTTACTAGTTATAGTATCTTTAAAGATTTCCCAGTTAGCTTTTTTAATGTTTTTTTTTCTCTTTTTTTTTTTTTTTTTTTTTTAGTTGGGAGTTTAATTGTGAGTGGCATGTGATCAGATGCTGTAATTGGACCTGGTGATATGCTATAGTTTAGGTGTGCTCTGTTGTCTTTAAGTATGTCAGGTCTGTTGGGGAATTGTTCATCCAGTTTGTTTGTCATTGTGTTGAACATTGAGCCTATGTGTGTTAGGAGGTTATTGCTTTTGTGTTGATTTAAAGCATTACCTATTGTATTTGTGCCTGGGTGACCTATGAAATGGTGTCTTGCATTTAAATCTCCTATTGTGTAAGTGGGGAGGTTGCTGTCTATACAATCATATATGTCGTCACTGTAGCTGTACTATTCATGTGGACCTGGAATGTCACATCTCTTGTCCTACTTGTCGCCGTAGGACCTGTTAAAATACTCTTTATCTTGTATTTTGTGTTCTATTTTTTCCTTTATTCATGTATTTAACATAAATTTTATGCAAAGGGTTTCTTGCAGTCTCGTCCTATAGTGTAATTATAATTAAGTAAATTCTCTCTCTCTCTCTCTCTCTCTCTCTCTCTCTCTCTCTCTCTCTCTCTCTCTCTCTCGCAATTCCGTATTAAAGAGATTAGATAATGGTACATGTGAAGCAACAAACTATAGTAACACTCAGTAAATGGTTGGTTGGTTGATAAAGCTTACACCAATCTTCCACCAACATCATTTTATGCCCACAGAAGTGGATAAAAAAACGCATGGTGTAGATCTATAAATCTTAAGCCAAACTAGATATGCAACTTTCAGTAACCCTGAAGTACACGAGATGACAATTTAAATTCTGCTTCTATTTTGCGTCAGTATGTTGCCTCACTTTTGAAAAAAAATAATATATATATATATATATATATATATATATATATCATTCTTTTTAATGGAAATGTCAGCTATGGGAGCAGTTGCAGAAATACTTTCTTGACTACTTAAGAAAGTTATGCTGAACTGTGGTTTCAACATTCGTTAGTCTGCGACTCACAATCTCGTAACAGGAATCTGGCGAAAGCTATTTACAGCTCTCAGTGACAGGCATATTTTAGACTGTATGAATGTGATTGCAATTAACTGCTATAGAATTGAAAATCGTGTGTGTATTTTCAATGTCAACAGGTTAACATCATGAAATTACAAACTAGTTTACATCCTTTTTTTTTTCAGAATCAGCGCTTAATGCATATTTGTATTTTATTTCGCTTTACTCCAATTTTACAAAGTTACAAAGGCTACTAGGTAACTCCAAGGATTTCAATATGATTTCACGTTTCTGTCTAGCGTCAGTTACAGCAAAACCGTTAACGTGTCAAGGTATCTCTATCAGCTAGAAGCGTTATATAAATAGTTAAATAACACTTAGTCTGATATAATGAGTAAGTATTTTTTTAGCTTTGTCACACCACTTGCTTTCGAAAAGGTACTTTACAACTTGATGCTTTTGGATTCATCGTGTTCTGTTTGAATAAAGAAAATTTACTTCTTAAATCTCAATCGTAAATAAACTTCAAATGATTATAGTAATTCATATGTAGAAAAATGGTAAGCGCCTGATGTTATACCAGCCTCATTCAGGGTTTATATCTAAAATTAAGTACTTTAGTCCTCTCGGAGATGTTTGAACTATATAACGCGAAACCGGTAAAGATTCGTATGTATTTTGTTCTTTTCCTGTGCAGTACAGTGAGTCTTGTCATATGAATATCTTTAATTGCAACCATATTCCGTATTATGTAGCATCAGTACACTCGTTCTAGGAGTGTTTCTTGAGCAACTGCCTATCAAAGGAAAAAACCTAATCCGTAAAATAGTTAATATGAAATGAGGGGACAAATGTTTATGAAACCCTATATGATTATCAGGTGTGTTAGTATGATTGAAAAAACAAAAGTTTTAAAAGTTGATATGAACAACGATGTCTTTCGAATGTAACTGGATGTCTTAGATATGAGTTATTAAGCAGGTGCAAAGGACAGTCACTATTCGTATGAAGTCTTTTTTTTTTTTTTTTATCAACGCTTTTTATTTATCTTTAGCAAAAAAGATGCATGAAATCTTACTTACTGTCGCATCCTTTGACTTAATAATTCTTCCTTCCATATTCTCTTCATATAAGGTAATAACTACATCAAGTACAGTTAGCTTCATTAAGCCCGGTACACTTCACGGGAAGCTAAGGAGACAGCTGACAGCTGTATATTGTAGCAGGTAACGCTGTGTTTAGCAAGAGTAACTGTTGGCCAATGAATATGAAAAAGTAAGATGAATAACGGAAAACAATACCTTATATACTTTTGCACCAGACGTACTTGTAAAGACACACACATGTAGCCTACACACACACACACACACACACACACACACACAATATATATATATATATATATATATATGTATGTATGTAGTATATTATATATACATATATATACATGTATATATATATATATATATACATGTATGTATATTATATATATATATATATATATACTGATATATGTATGTATATATATATATATGTATATATATATATATTTTTTATCTATATATATATATATATATATATATATATATTTCCAGAAGTAAAAAAGAAAATTTGAGGAATAACAAGATAAAGGAATAGAATTTAAAAACAGGGTTAAAGGCTAGCGTTTAAAACTAAACACATGATTAAAATCGTTGTTATTAATTGTTCAAAGTGCTGTATAGAAAATTAATTTTATTTGCTTAACAGGACTTCGTAAAATATATATAGAAAGGCTTTTAGTCACGTGTTTACAAGCTCCACGTTTATATTGCACAGGCAGCGTCGTCAAGATTCCCTTTTGCTAAATACAGCGTTACCTGCTACAATGTACATCTGTCAGACGTCTTCTTAGCTTTCTGAGAAGTATACCGGAAATAATGAAGCCAATTGTACCTCTAACGATGTGTGCGCGAGTGTACACATAAGCTTGGTATGAAATGAAGTCATAAATTCGCATGGCACAATTTACACCAAGAGAAGCGATGCGTGATAGCTAGGCCACTGACCAATGAGTAATTTTTAGGGAAAGAAGAAGACTTGATAAAATGCCTCTAAGATATTTGAATGATAATTGACTAGCCTCCTGAATTGAGGCAGAGGATGACCTGGTCGAGTTCTAGTGAGCGAGATAGTGGGCTAATTTGTTTGGCGTCTCGCTTAACTATCTCCGGAAGTAGAACCATACTAATAATGCATTCATGAGGCGTTGACAATCCGTGTAAGCAAACATAGCTTTTGCTAACTGTAACTGTCAAAAGTTGTATCTACGCAAAATGAGAGAGAGAGAGAGAGAGAGAGAGAGAGAGAGAGAGAGAGAGAGAGAGAGAGAGAGAGTGTTTCACGGTAATTTTTAACCCTCTACAGAAGGGAGAGAGAGAGAGAGAGAGAGAGAGAGAGAGAGAGAGAGAGAGAGAGAGAGAATTGATCAGTCGTGCTTGCACGGGCGCTTCTAAGTGATTCTGTTATCGTGAAGTGTTATTGACACTTTATAGTTTGCCGGAGAAGTATACTATCTTTAGGGACTTGGAGATGATATTTCTTCTTGGGTGCTTAGGCAAGAAAGGTCATTTCCTTCTTCAGTGTGACTTTAACTTCAGAAGTATCTTGGTGTCATTAAACTTAATTTTAATTAGATACGAATGTTAATTATTTTGTGTATGTGTATCCATACTAATATCGGATAAAAAAAAATAATTTTATTTAAATGATATCCATATCAGAGTTTTATTTTGTTATAATTTCTCTCCTTTTCATCAACGACCTTTTGATCTTCTTCGACCCAATCGATGGCCTTAAGAAGCACATTTCTTTCGTACACATGTTCTCTGAGATATGAGTATTCTCACCTAAATCATTTCTAAAACTGTAAGTCTCAATATATATACGAAGACATGTTTATTGCAAGTATTTTTCTTCTCGCACAAGAGCTTTTTAGAATATTACATTCATTATAAACTTTCATATTTAATGATAGTAATTCTGAGGCTGTAACTATTTGAATGAGTTACGCCATTATATTAATGAGTCAGCTCTTCATATGCATGTGTCTTATATGAGTAGTGTGACGGGTCACGATCAAGACCCTAGATTAGTCACACAATGAAAAAGGTTAATTAACCTAAACATCTTCATGTACCACATATAATGTTCAATGGACATAAAAAATATTTTTAGTATGCTTTGGTGTTCCCGTGTATTAAGTTACCATGGAACCTTCAAATAAAAGTATTCAATATAGAATAATGCAATATACAATTATTCTCTTTATGACACTGTCGTTATCGAATGGTTTGTTAGTTACTCCTATCGTCAAACAGTTCCGTAAGATTACGATTCTTCATAACTCTTTTAATTCTTTGGATAGGTCCCAGTAGGCCATCAGTTTTTCCTTTTAGTTTATATGATCATACAGAATAAAGGAGAGAGAGAGAGAGAGAGAGAGAGAGAGAGAGAGAGAGAGAGAGAGAGACGAAGTGAATGCAAGGTAGTACCTCTGATTCAAGTCGCATATCTCTTGTGCACCATATTTTGATACATGAAAGGAATCGGCGACCGAGAAATTGAAATAGCCCGAAGCCATCCGGATTTACCGTGACATCCACAGTTTCTGGAGTCTTATTGATGGCAGTCGTAATACGTCTTTGACCGCCCTTGTCACGAGTGAAGAAGCATTTTGTAGCTATAGGATCTCCAAATGCATTCCCAAAGGTTATTTATTTGATTATACACATTCCCCATATTATATATATATATATATATATATATATATATCTATATATCATCTAAAATTGAAATGGTTGAATAAAATTTTCAATGTCATTGATCATCTAAAATTGAAATGGTTGAATAAAATTTTCAATGTCATTGACCTCGCAACAAATCTTAGAAATTTTATGCTAGAAGGAATATGTGAATGTGTCCGGAAGCATATTACATTCCATTATCATTTATAGATTTTGTATTGTAATTTTTCTACTTAAAGAACTTAGCATATTTTGAATTTCGTCTTGTATCTTAGTTGATATAATTTTTAGGTAAATTGGACTTGTATATCAAGCAGTTATTTTCCTTTTTGCCCAAGCAATTTCTTTTTATAGTTCACAGGTTTATTGCGAAATTCGACTTTTTGGGTCACGTATCTCATCTAGAATGTGTACCGTATTTAGTTTATTGGTTCTGCCATTCAGTCTTTATTTTTTTAACTCCTCTGAACCTTGCCCGAACACGATACGATGTCTTCCTTCAACTAAAAAGAAGAAATAACTTTATTCTTAATTTAAATTTTGGGTACTGCCACCACAGAGAGGGACCCACCTTCTTCACTGTCAGTCAAATTTTCAAATGAATCTTAGCAATATCATTACTATGATCATCATTCCCATAGCCCAAAGGCTGCTTCGATACCGAGCATCATAACCTGAAATCATCATGTATTCTGACATACTGTATTAATAAATACTGTATATCATTAGTAAATCGAATTATTTATATATAGTAAGGCATAGGGAAAAAAAACTATTTCAATCAGGTTAAGGAAGGAAATGCCATGGTAACCAAATCAAAAGTAATAACTGCTCTAAGTGCATCTGAGATTCAAAAACGTAGAAGTCGTACGAATTCCAACCAAGGTCTATAGATTATATCTATAGACCTTGATTCCGACGACGCATATTCGGTTGTGACCGAGGCTTTATAGTGACGGACTACCGGGTGAGAATTAATTCTCACCTTGAGTAATCTTTTGTTAGCTTCAACATATTTCCAAACCTTGCCTTTTTGGTACGTAAATCAAGAAACCTCAAAGATCACATCAAATCAAGGTGTTCGTTTATCGTGAGGGAATTTCGAAGAACTCAGTGCCTAAGGATGTTTAGCCTACATATTAACCCAATATAACTGCAGCTTTTGAAAAATGGACGAAAGGAATAGGGGCATGTTTTTTTTTTTTTTTTTTTTTTTTTTTTTTTTTTTTTTTCGGGTGGGGGACAATAGGGATACACATATATTTAGACTCTACACTTATAAATATACACTTGGTTTTTTAAAAAGTCTCTACTGAAAGTTCCTTACATATATTTTTAAATAAATGAGGAGGATAAGCATTATATTAAAATTATTGTGATATAAATTCAATCTCATTAAGGATGTTTTGCCCGTTGGGTGATAACGTATGGATATGCTGCTATGTTTGAACATGGATGAATAACAGTCATAAAAATCAATATCTTGACATGAGAAAGTCTTTTTTTTTTAAATAGTATCATTTAAAACATTCACTTATCGAGAGATTAAAATACCTAGAAAGATTAGCTGATTATCATGTTTATGGTGAATCGTTAAATTTGTTAGAGTGTAAGCCGTCAGCATACTCTAAAAATGTTTCAGCTGTCTGTTCTTTTTCGTCCACATAGCGTTTAATTAAATGATAGCCTTACACCGAGAGATGCCTATCCAGCACATGTTCCTCAATTTCTAATAGTTTCTTCAAATCTACCTTGCTAAAATCGTTAAAGAAATATGTTTTTATCATCAGAGATTTTTTTTAAATAAGAGCAACCGTCGCGTGCAACGGCATGTTTGTGAATAGGGGTGTGAAATCAAAGTTCAAACCTCAACATATAGAAGTCAGTGTCCTACGATATAATGCTAGGTAGAATGTTTGCTGAATTGAATAAAGAATATCCGTTAATTGTATATAACAGTTACATGGGAACTAAATATTTGGATATTTGATAATTTGGATTATTTTATAAGATGCGAAAATAGGTCGTAATGGAATATTTTTTTGTGTATTTTCTGATGGGCATATGATAATCCATTTTAAGAAACTAAGCGAAAAAAGCATTCCATCGTTACCATTATCTACATTTAAAGTTCTTAGTTTCTTAATATATGATGAATGTAGTAGGAATAGTTCTCAGATTTGGTGCTCCTGTTCAAGCCGTCTGCGAGCGCTGGTCTCAGTGAATACAATCTCATCAAAAGGTGTTAATGGAAATTTATTTTCCTATACCAATGCACTTGAAATCTATCTTAGAAGAAGAGCTATTAAGTGCAGTACAGTACATATGCACTTTGTTTTTCTTTTCTTGTTAATCTAACAGCACACAAGAAAGAAAATTAGCAAGATTTTGAGTTATTGGTGGAGGTATGCTCATAGGATGTTGGTCTGAGATTACTATTGTTTTATACCTACTCGTAAGATAAATATATAGGTCTCAAAAAAAAAAAAAAAAAAAATTCACGCAGACTTTTATCAAAATAAATTCAAGAGAATATTTCAGATATACTTCTATAATGTAGGTGCAATCTTGTGGCTACTTCCTAGCTTAGTGGTCACTAACTTCTCTTGAGAGGGCTTTCTTTAAGGCTAGAAGGAATTAAGTATAGACCACAAAATATCAGGATTTTTTTTTTATTAAAACTGACAAACTTAGACAAAACCAATTAGTAAACCTTTGGAAATTTTCTCTTGGGAAGGCTATAAAATCTTTTTTTACTCTTGGTTTATTTCCTAACACGTATTTTATGAAATATCCATAATGAATTTTAAAGAACATCATTAAGCCTGCCATTCGATTTTCATAATATTGTACCAACCGTGTGTCACACGATCATACATAGTAACGACCTTTTTTTTTTTTTTGTATATATTATGCTTTGTACCTTCGCTCTCCCCTCGCACTGATAAGGACCTGAATAAACATGTCTGTTTTTCTCACCGTTAACTGTTAACAGCAACAGTTGTCGGTTGAACATGAAATTGCCTGTTATGTTCCTATGATCTTTTTGCCTACTGTAGAGTTTATGTATATATAAACAGATGTTCTGTAATAAAGTTACTCAGTTGCTTTCATCCTGCCTTCTTAGTCACAACCTCTCTCGGCCTGTCACATTGGTGACCCCGGAAGTCGACTCGCTCCTCCCGCCTTCCAACCCCCCCACCCCCCCCCCCCCCACCCCCCACCCCCATCATTGGTACTATGGCTGACTCCACGGAAGTTGGCACCGCCCCATTGAAACTTTCGTCTTTCACCAGCCGAGAGGCGTTTGCTTGGTCTCAGCGCACAGAAGTCCAGTTCCGCATCAAGGGCATGAATCGCTCAACCACCAAAGCAGATTATGTTCTCGCGGCAATACCCGAGGACACCTTCCCGGAAATATCCGACTGGCTTTGTGAACAAGGAGACACCCCAATAGCGTATGACGCCTTCAAAACATACCTTGCAGTCGCCAGCCGCCCGTATAGCAAAGTTTTTCAGCTCTCTCAACAACCATTGGGGGACCAAAGGGCTTTGCTCGCCCTCAGGGATATGACCAGTATCGCTTGCCTGCAACCTGCCGCAGACGGCTCTCCTCGTGAGGTGAACCTACTTCGTGCTCTTTGGATACGCCGTTTACCTGAACCTGTACGCGCTGCCATACCTGATGTCGATAGTATACCCATAAAGGACTTGATGACCAAAGCCAACGCCCTTATGGACAGCCACTTCGCGACCTTCAAGACCTCCATCAACGCCTCCACTCCTGACAAAGAGGACACCTATTCAACGTCAACCGAATCTGACGTGAATGCCGTAGGACATACACGCCTACCCGTGACGTGCCGGAGCGGCGACAAAGCCACCCATCACCCACCACTTGCTCGCGCCCCAACCAACGACTTCTACAGCCACTTACTGCCGCCCATCGGCCGCAGTTTTGCTACTACCATTACAGATTCGGGGCAGCCGCGAAGAAATGTGCCAAGGATTGTCAGTGGCCAAAAACGTGTAAGTTGGCCATCGCTCGTGGCAGTGGGCTCCCGTGTTTCTTATCTTTTCTTTTTACATGAGGCCGGAACGGCGGGTGTGCGATTTTTGGTAGACACAGGTGCTTGTCGTTCTCTTTTGCCAAGGGAACTCTTCAGGACATGATATAGTCTGTCTACGTGTGCCAACGTCCGCCTGGTAGCTGCTAACGGATCTGCGATACCCACCTACGGTTACGAGAACCTCACATTATCGTTTGGAAACAGTAAATTTAATTGGAAGTTTCTCATTGCTGACGTCACATTGCCAATCCTCGGTGTGGATTTCCTCTCTCATTTCCACCTTCTGGTCGATGTCGCCCACCGACGATTGGTCAACGCAGACTCGTACTTGTCGACACCTCTTCAACCCACCCCCTCCAACCTCGCTCTCCACATCAGCACACCCACGGATACCTACACCCACCTTCTCACGTCGTACCCGGAAGTTTTCCGTCCAGAACTTCGCCAAACGCCCACGGCTCCTGCCAAGCACGATATTTATCACCATATCAAGACGACGGGACCCCCAGTCTTTGCAAAATTCAGACGTCTGGCACCGGTAAGATTGGCAGCCGCCAAACAGACGTTCACCGAAATGGAGGAAATGGGCCTTTGCCAAAAGGCCTCCAGCCCATGGTCGTCACCCTTACACATCGTTCTGAAGAAAGACGGCTCCCTTCATCCGTGTGGGGATTACAGGCGCCTGAACATGCAAACAGAACCGGATCACTACCCCCTCCCAAACATCGCCGACGTAACCTCCTACCTGCACAAATCGAAGGTTTTCTCCACCCTCGACCTCCTGAAAGGGTATTATCAGGTGCCTATGAACCCAGAAGACATCCCTAAGACCGCCATCACCACTCCGTTTGGTACATACACCTTCATTTACTCCTGTTCTTGCCTTCATAATGCTGGGGCCACTTTTCAAGGTCTCATGGATGGCATCTTAGGGGGCCTCCCCTTCTGTGTATGTTATGTGGACGACATACTTGTGTTCTCTTCCTTAAAATAGGAACACCTCCGTCACCTGCGCATCGTGCTCGACCGCTTGCAACAAAACGACCTTGTAGTCCGGTACGACAAGTGTACCTTTGGCGCCAACGAAGTGTCGTTCTTAGGGCACCGCATCATTCCTGAAGGAGTCCATCCACTCCCTGAGAAGGTAGCAGCCGTTCAGAACTTCCCCATGCCCTCGACCGTCAAAGCTCTGCAGGAATTCTTGGGCATGATCAACTATTATCACCGTTTTCTGCCAGCCATTGCCACCACTCTTGCTCCCCTCTACGCCTCCCTCAAGGGCAAGCCAAAAGACCTGAAGTGGGGTCCCCTTCAAGAAGCGGATTTCTGCAATGCAAAGAAGGCCCTATCAACCGCTGCAGCTCTCACTTTTCCCATCCCACATGCCCCTCTCCTTCTCTCCACCGATGCCAGCAATGTTGCTATTGGTGCAGTACTTGAACAGGTGGTCAACGGCTCGCCCCTCCCATTGGCCTTCTTCAGCAGAAAACTATCCAAGGCAGAATCGGGTTGTTCTACCTTCAATCGCGAATTGCTGGCGGTGCACATGGCTGTCCATCACGTTTGCCATTTCTTAGAAGGTACGCCCTTCGTCATTCGCACAGACGATATGTCCCTGGTGCATGGTCCGTCCTTCAACGCCGACATCTCTCCCCCATGGCTGAATACAATTGCACCCTTCAACACGTCCCTGGGAAAATGAATCCCATTGCCGATGCCCTGTCAAGAATCACGTTGGCTGCCATTTAACTGGGATCGGATTACAACGCCTTGGCTGAAGCCCAACGACAAGATCCAGAGTATCAAGCATGTAGGACATCATGCACATCCCTCCGTTGGGAAGATATCCCCCTTGACGACTCCAACACCACCCTCCTCTGTGACGTCAGTACTGGTAGACCGCGACCTTGGATTCCTGCTCCCATGCACCGACAGTTGTTTGATTTCATTCACAGCCTTTCACATCCCTCATGCCGTTCTACTGCACAGCTGCTGAAGACGAAGTTCATTTGGCACGGCATTTCTAAGGATGCTAAGGATTGGGTCCGTGCCTGTACTTCTTGTCAAACTTCCAAAGTACATCGGCACACGGATTCAGGAGTGGGCACCTTTCCTCAACCTCAGCGTCATTTCGCCCACATTCACGTCGACGTTATAGGCCCCCTACCCACATCAGAAGGACATCGTTACCTGTTTACTGTCATCGACCACTCCACTCGTTGGCCTGAAGCCATTCCCATGGAAACTGCAACGTCCGCCTCATGTACATCTGCCTTACTCTCTGGATAGATTGCAAGATTTATTATCCCTGAGCATATTACTTCTGACAGGGGTACCACTTTTACCTCTCAATTGTGGACATCATTAGCGAATCTCCTGGGCCTCATCCTACATCAGACAACTGCCTACAACCCCGCTGCCAATTGAATGGTTGAACGTTTTCATCGCACCCTCAAAGCAGCTTTGATGTCCTGCTGCAAGGATTCCAACTGGTTCACTCAGCTTCCCTGAGTCCTCCTGGGACTAAGGACCACTCCTAAAGACGCCCTCGACATCTCGGCAGCTGAAATGGTGTATGGCGACACGTTGGTCGTCCCTGCCAAATTTTGCCTGTTATGTTTTTATGTCCTTTTTGCCTGGGGTTTATGTATATATAAACGGATGTTCTGTAATAAAGTTAATCAGTTGCTTTCATCCTGCCTTCTTAGTTACAGCCTGTTATGCTTTTATGTCATTTTTGCCTGGGGTTTATGTATATATAAACGGATGTTCTGTAATAAAGTTAATCAGTTGTTTTCATCCTGCCTTCTTAGTTACAGCCTCTCTCGGCCCGTCACAATATCCTGTTTATTCCACAAAATTTGTGTAAGGTTTGGCTATCTTAATGTTTTCATGTACCTATTTTTATTATTCATGTTAAAAAAAGAAATGTAATATTTAACAACAAAATCTCATACCTATTAGAAGATGGATTGGGAATTCATTTAATGTTTAAAACACTTTTAGCTTCCTCTACTCCTGAGGGTAGATGATTGGGAGGAAGCTTCTTTAAAGGAATGCCCTAGGGTCTCTCTTGATCTAATTCAGCCCATGCTCTAGTATGGCTAGCAAGCATTGTTAAAGAAGACTGTTACTTGACATGCTTATTTTGCAAATGTATAAGTCTTGCTTTGAATTTTCCTCTTATAAATTTGTATGTATATGAACTTAAACATTCATACACGAACTTAATTACCTTTAGCAACCATGCATTAATTTCCTCCCATTTTATTCAATCTCACTTATTCTTTGTACTCACCCAACCATGCATAATTTTACTTCCCTCTGAGTTTGTGTTATGTTTTTTTTTTTTTTCTATTGCAAATCTAAAGTAATTTTAATAATGTCCAATTTCAAATTAATCAAAGACGATAACTGAAATATGTTTTCTATTAAGGAACATTTCGTAATTAACCAGTTTTTAAATCATTCCAGATCTGTGAGGTGGTATATCAAGTTGTAAAACAAGAAGTAGGCTATTTTTGCCAAGAGGAATTTCGCAGTGTAGGAAATGGATGGACGTCGCAACGTAAGGTTTAATTGTGGCCCACAAGAATCCGAAGATGCCTTCCAGAGGGATGGCGAGAGTGGTGAGATAGCCACCAACAAGATGTGCGTCTTAAGGAGGCATCCGAATAAATTTCATTGTCAATCTCATTGTGTTAGTCACTACCATTTCCGGCCGTTTCCACTATTCAGAAAACAAAATTACTCTCAGAGACTCAGGATACAGGAAAACATGACAAATCTTAACATTCGGTTACATCAAGAGAAACGTGTTCCACATAGTTATCAGTCAGTGAGACATGTTGATGTCGATCCTGTTCTGGTTACCTATTTGAAAAGTTTTGATGAGAGACCGTTATTTCGAATACCTGAGGAGTGTTGCCGAACAAACGCAAAGATTGAAAAGGAGCCTTGTTTAATGCAAGAAGCCCAGGTCATCAATATATGGGAGGAATTTATCCATGGCACCTCTGTGCTCAACAATAGTTCCCAAAAGAATAGCAGCGAGAGGGACAAAACCCTGGCAGCCACCTTTCAAGAGTATCTTGGTCAGTTTCTCTCTCAGTCTCTGATCAGCGTAGCAATATACCTCGCACATTTTATCATCTATTTCTTTTCAATGTGTTTCTATAACTTCTTTTGGTCGTTTCTGGGCTATATTCTCCTCGATGGTCACATCAGAATCCACGAAAGAGCTTACAAGTACAATGTTAACGTGAAGTTTGGAGGAAGTGTTTTCCAGGGACCAGCTTATATTCTCGTCAGAGATTGGTGTGATCACTGTCAGCAGACTGAGCGGGAGAGGATGTCGATTCGCCTCATGAAAAAGATGAAGAGAGACATCATACTTCATGCGAAAGGTCTCGTATAGCTATTTTGAATTTATAATTGTTTTCACATGCCGTTTGTATTATGTGTTATCCGCTGTAAACTGTTCTGCAGTAAAACTGCGCAATACAACTGTAATTATTACAAATATATTTATACATGTTTCGTTTTTATGTCTTGGATACATTAGTTTTGGTATATTGGAGTCATTCTTCTCGCATTCACATTAATTGAAGTAAACATAAAAATAAATAGAAATAAAACTATCAGTCAGAATAATAAATTTGTTAGAAGGGTTATTTGTATTTAATAAATCTTGGAATTAAATTTCTCATTACTTGCCATTAAATGGGGGAATGTTGTCTCCATAAACCTTTTGAAGAAGGACTGTCTTCAAATTAGTTCTGTTTCGAATTATCCATTCAGTTATTTCATTTCAGTGTGGTAGCATTAAACACTAAAGTGACTGCCCACTTACCACAGAAATGTAAATTCGAAGCTAGTATCCATGTCTCTCACACAAAATAAACAAAGTGCAAGGGACGAGGAAGATAAGCTTGACAAGTGTACATATAAGGAACTGGGATTCAATAAAGTTTGAAACTGTATAACTTTCTATTGAGATAATTATCCATGACGGTATGTTTTAAAAGGAAGTGTGCATATCTAATATTGTTTACTTCCATAAACAATTATTGCAGATGTAAGAAGTATTAAATGCTATACTCTCCATTTTGGCTCCCTCTAGTAAAGGTAACTTTAAGATGAAAAAACTTCAAAAGCTTTATCAATATTTAACGTTCAATCAACAATGAAGGTTTCACTGACTATGGAATAAATAGCCCATTAGGCCTTGGCTCTGTCCCAGTCACGTGTATAAAAATGAGAGGTTTTTAGTCTATATAACAACAATCGAAGAACAGAGACGTAATCCTTCCTGGTCCTTTTTTCCCTGATGTTCTGGCCAGATTGGTTGAATTTCACTAGAATATTCAGAGCTACAAACCTACAGTATGTACCTAAAAAGTAGAAACTAATGAATGATTACTTAACTTAATCATTATTCATAATGGCTGCTCAAATGTCAAATCAACTTGCTTCTCTTTACCAGTGGAACCCCAACCTGGGTTCGGTGAGTCCGACGCACGGTCATATGTTGCGACCGCACAGATGTCAATTTTGAAAACTTTGACAGAATCATTGAACTACAGCAGAATCAGGTTCAACAGAAACGTTCTCAACGCTGCTGTCACAAAATCGTTGCGCACCTTTTCGCTAAGTAGGAAATCCCTTGAGATATTCAAACCATCTGTTACAACGTACCCTTGCAAGCAATCCTTTTCGAGGTTGGAAGTCATAAAATTGACGAGAAAAAAAGTCTTTGTTGCGGAAATAATGAGAATGGCACTTGCCAAGGTGAATCCACGTATTTCTAAACATGTCTCTGAAAGGCAACTGCAAAAAGACATATTTACTGCAGCATATATTGGACTCTTGAGTGTATGAAATTCATATTTTGCTAATTTTGTTCTTTGAACCCAGTGATTTTGCGTGCAGCTGATGCTGGATTCATTTTGTTCATTAATGAAATATATACCTATGGTTTGAATTGGAAAAATGATATATATATATATATATATATATATATATATATATATATATATATATATATATATATATATATATATATATATATATATATATATATATATATATATATATATATATATATATATATATATATATATATATATATATATATATATATATATATATATATATATATATATATATATCATTTTCCAACTACGATGGTTTGGTGAAGGCACGTATAAAACTTGCTGAGTTCAGTATTTTCAACATGCGTGACGTCATGCAATGCTTCATCCGCATTTCTGTACAATTTTTGAAGGTTTTGTATTATTCATTTATCTTTTACACTTTCCAAATATACCAGTTAGCTTGAATTTTGATGACATTTTCTTCTTATGGTGCATTATTTGCGAACTTTATTTGGCGTACACCTTACATTAGAATTTGTATCCTTCGAACAGTTGTATACGCTTTTCAAATATGATATTTCCTTTCAATGCAAATTGTTATCTTTTTCGTTTATTAAATTAGAGTGTTCGGCGAGTTTGCCGAGGATTCGGTACCTCGTAAAATGTTGTGTTGAGAACCTAGAGTCTACTGTAGTTATATGCCGCATCCCATTCAGTTGTAACAGTGCTTATTTGATACACTGTGATGGAAAAATATTATGATTCACAAACTTGAAATCTCTATCCAGAGTGTTCTGGTAAGCAGGTATTCTGAATTTATTATGCAGCAAATTAACTCAACAACAACTTCACCCAAGATTTTCAGTAGAACTCGAAATTTCACGACAAAATCTATAATTTGTAGAGTTACTCCATTGCTATACAGCTGGCACATTTTCCCCTGTGGATATAAAGACAACCCGAACAAAGTATTGTTTAGGCATTCTTATTGAATTACCTAGCTGATATGATTGCATCATCATTTAACCTTCGTCCTGTAACCTTGATGTTTCCCATTAGTTGAAATACTAATCATCGTCAACTAGATATACGCAAATGCTAGGTGACAAAGGCTTCCCGTGTAAGTTGATCAGCAGATACACCAATGTATATAAGATATAGGACACCGCCATAAAATCCTCCTACGCGGAAATGTGGAACAAATGGAGATTTGAAACTAACATATCTGTCTAATCATTCCTGAATATACTGTAATGTCCTCCGCTTACAAAATCAATAAACTAACTGACAATGAAAGTGTTAAAACAATTAATCAATTTATTAATCCTTAAGGAAAAAATACTTCATGCCCAAAGTTCTTCCTAGCTTTTAATGAAAAGAAACATTACTTTCCTCATCCCTATTTTCAAGAAAAATTACACCGTTTCCGCAGCTAAGTTGGTATGAGGACCGAAAAAGCAAATAACGAGTACAATCGTCAATCTCAGAAATAGGTGTAAAATCCCAAGAACTAGTCTCCCACATCATTTAATTGAGAAACACATTTGTACCAACTACCGGAAATTAAACTGGCTGGAATTTCTGGAAACTTTGTACATTGAAAAGAAATTCTGTATTTGGCATTAAGGCTGAAGGGTCTTATGGAATTTCTCTCAGAGCAATAATAAACATTGTCGAATGGATTAGTCCGAAATATATAAAATAATTTTGATATAAGTATGTAATGCTCATCCTATATTGATTTGACTTGGCATTAGTAACTTTGTAATCATACTCGTCAAAATACAATTGGTTCCTGGTGCACCTTGTTAAATGTTTAAAAGGTATTCCACCATCAACTTGAACCTTCCACATCACATAAATATTGCAATCAATTTTTGAAAAGCTGACCATTTTTTTGTATCCTAGAGGTGGTTCGAATACTTTAATATCTCATGGATATTATAAGTTTTTACCGTAAAGTTGATAGGTAACACAAGAAGAATTATCGGTCGATGATAATTTAACGGAAAATATAATCAGCCATTTTTTCATAGCTTCCAACAACATGTTTTCGTTAATTTGTCTAATAATATACATGACTAAGGTTCTGGGTCAGAAAGAAGAAAGCCGAGAAATTACAATTCCCTATTATTATTATTATTATTATTATTATTATTATTATTATTATTATTATTATTATTATTATCAAGCTACAACCCTAGTCGGAAAAGCAGAATGCTATAAGCCTAGGGGCCCCAACAGGGAAAATAGCCCAGTGTGGAAAGGAAATAAGGAAAAATAAACTATTTTAAGAAGAGTAACAACACTAAAATAAATATTTCTAATACAAACTATAAAAACTTTGACAAAACAAGAGGAAGAGAAAATATTGTGTGCCCGAGTGCACCCTAAAGCAAGAGAACTCTAACCCAAGACAGTGGAAGACCATGGTACAGAGGTTATGGCACTACCCAAGACTAGAGAACAATGGTTTGATTTTGGAGTGTCCTTCTCCTAGAAGAGCTGCTTCCAACAGCTAAAGAGTTCCTTCTACCTTTACCAAGAGGAAAGTAGCCACTGAACAATTACAGTGCAGTAATTAACCTCTTGGGTGAAGAAGAATTGTTTGGTAACCTCAGCGTTATTAGGTGTATGAGGAGAGAGGAGAAGCTTTAAAGAATAGGCCAGGCTATTCGGTGTATGGGTAGGCAAAGGAAGAGTGAACCGTAACCAGAGAGAAGGTTCCAATGTATTACTGTCTGGCCAGTCAAATGTCCCCATAACTCTCTAGTGGTAGTATCTCAACCGGTGGCAGGTGCCCTGGCCAACAATAATCCTTTGGGTATAGTCATTTACATGGATTTTTTTACTCGTCTCTGACCATCCAATTCTGTGACTTGATCCTAACCAATGGGAGGCCAAGGCATTATTAAGAGAACCCCTGGAGACGGCGATCTTATGTTTTTTTAATCTGACCGAAATACCTTTGGATGTTTGGCCGACATAGAATAAGTTACACTCTGAACAAGGAATACAATATACTATATCATTATCCTTTCCATGGCTATTTTAATCAACATGTTTTTTTATGTACAATTATATTTAGACTACCTTAATATCTAGTTTTTTAAAACAGGGGTATAACATCTAAAAAACAATCATGAAATGACAAACAAAGCATATTATTAATTGCTTCCTTCCTCTCTACCTGGACACTATAAAATGTTTTCTTAGCCTTATTCATACATTTTTCTAAGAAATATTTGGGATAACAAAGATCTGTTGCAGTTTTTTTATTTTAGTGAACTCGTCCTCAATGTACTCAGGGCTACAAATTCTAAATTCCCTGAGGTACATGGAGGAAAAAACAGAAAGCTTTATATTTATAGAGTGGCCGGAGTAGAAATGTGCATATGAAAAGTTATTGGTAGGCTTTCTATATACGGAAAACTTAAATCTATCTGTTTGTCTACCTTTTAAAACGTCTAAAAATGGGATACTGTTATTTTCTTAATTTTCTGTAGTAAATTTTATAGATGGTACCAATGAATTAATGATTGAAACAAAACCCTCAAGATTGAAAATTTTCTTCTAAAATACCTAGAACATCGTCAACATATCGATGCTAAACAATTTGGGAGAACCCCACTGGTAGAATTAATCTAGATTCAAAAACTCCATATATATGTTGGATCAAAGAGGGGACAAAGGATTACCCATGGCCATACCAAAAACTTGTTCATAGTAATCTCCATTAAAACAGAATCTACACTTTTCAAGACAAATGAGATCAATAACAGTACGGGTTGGTAAAGGTAAATCATAAGCATCTAAAATACTCGAAAGGAAATCCAATGAGTCATCAACCGGCACCTTGGTAAACAACTAAGTCACATCAAAACTTACTAATCTATGTCTGGACATTAGGTTAACTTTTTGTATTTTTTCGCAAAGATCAATGGAATTTTTTATATGAGAGGTTCAAATAGATCTTAAGACTAGGGAAAGTAATTTGACAAAATATTTTGATAATTTATAGTTAATGGAACCAGTTGCAATAATAGTTGGTCTGTTTGGATTTCCTGTTTTATGGGTTTTAATTAAACCATATAAATAAGGCAAAGACGGACCAGTAGAGTTAAAGGCATCAATTAAGGACTTTTCTTGTTTTAAGATAGATTTTAAGTTCTTATCAAAATCTTTGATAACATCGTCTAGGGGATTTCTAACTGTTATTGACAAAGTTTCTCATTACGCTTCTGTGAGGTTGGTTCCACTAATCTGTCTGATACTGCATATTTTTCCTTTTAATTTTCATTTAAATTTTAATTTTCATATTTCTCTTGTATATGTTTTATTTGTAGCCCTGGATAATGTGAATAAGAATCACGAAACGTTGGGAATGAAAAGGATATCAGGAACAACTACCCTTTCCCATCAATACTATGAAATGTACATTCATTACTGGATTTCGCTACCTTCACCGATGATGTATATATATATATATATATATATATATATATATATATATATATATATATATATATATATATATATATATATATATATATATATATATATATATATATATATATGTATATATATATATATATATATATATATATATATATATATATATATATATATATATATATATATATATATATATACATATATATATATATATATATATATATGGTGTAAGAATTGCTCATAAAATTATTAATGAAATCTCGACTGGGGTAAAGAAGAAAAAGCATATAAGTATCAAAAGAGAGATGGATCTACTATAACAACAGAAGATGAAGAAAAACAATGTTGGATGGAACGCTTTAATGAGGTTATGAACAGGAAATATGAAGGGAATAATTTGATTGATATACCTGAAACTAATGAAGACCTTGATGCACCCATGAATGAATTCAGTCTGTTTGAAGTTGAAGCTATCCTCAAAACACTAAAGAGATGGAAAGCAACTGAATACGATGGAATAACTGTCGAGATGATACTGGCCGAAAATGAAGTGACTCCCAGACTACTTACAAGATTGTTTTGAAGAATGTGGCATGAAGAGGCAAAACCTGATGAATGGGAGTTAGAAGTGTAGGTGAAAATAGCATAAAAAATGGAGGCCAGACTGATTACAACAATTACAGAGGCATAACACTTACCTCAGTTGTTATGAAAATATATAGTATGCTTATTCTAAAAATTAGAGAGAAAAACTGATTAACTGATGAACAAGCAGGATTTAGAAAAGGTAGAAGTTGAACTCACCAAATTTTCATTTTGAGACGTTGTACAGCATTGCGTAGAATATAGAAATCAACTTTTGATGACATTTGTTGACTATAAAAAGCCTTTCATAGTGTGCACCGGCCAGTTTTGTGGAGAATCCTGTGTTATTTTAGAATTCCTCTTAAATATGTAAAGTTGATTAAGTCTGTTCATGAGCATAGCAAGTGCAAATGTAATGTTAATGGAGTATTGTCAAATGAATTTCCAGTAAACAGCGGAGTACTTCAAGGAAATGTATTGTCCCCTATGTTGCGTAGAACATTCGGAGATGGTGTAGATGGATTGGAGTGGATTGGTGATAGTAATTTAGCAGACCTAGAGTATTCTGATGATGCTGTCCTTATTAGCAGAATACCAGAGGATTTGCCATGCTTGCTTGCCAGAATGCATAAAATTTCACACGAGCTTGGCTGACGATAAATAGAAGGAAGACAGAGACGATGAGAACGGATTATGCAATAGAAGATGAAATATCATTGGAAGGAAAAAGGATTATAAAAGTAGAATCATTTAAGTATTTAGGAACTATGATCTCTAGTACAGGGTCTTTACAATTAGAGTTTAATAAAAGATTGAAAAAAGTAAATCAGACAATGGCTAGGTTAAGTAAAATTTGGAAATCAAGTCGCCTGAAATTGAATATAAAAATCATATTATATATCAGTTTAGTGAGATCAGTGTTACTCTATGGACATGAGTCGTGGTATGACAATGAAACAATCTCCAATACATTTAATAGATTTGAGAACAATACCGTCAAAAGGATGTTGGGAGTTAAATGGCAGGACAGGATTAGAAAGGAAACCATAAGAGAGATTACTCGAGTCCCATATGTGGATGAGATCATGATGAGGGGTAGATGGAGATTGTTTGGGCATGTTCTTCTCTTTCCCCAAGAAAGATTAGTTCACCGAACGTTCAGCTGGGCTCCAAAAGGAACTAGAAGAGTTGGAAGATCCAGACGTACATGGCTGAGGACTATGAAGCGCTAAGTACGAGATGATGAATGGAGGAGTATTGAATTAAAAGCTCAAGATAGAGACGACTGACGAAATCTAACAGAGGCCTTTTGCGTCAATAGGCGTAGGAGGAGATGGTGATGATAACTCTCTGATAAATGGGCGTCTCGTCATACAGGTGGATGCGTATTGGTGTGCTTGAGCACTCTCCCACATCATCATCACCAGTACTGATGACTGGAAGATGACATCGAAGTATTTGACAAAACTGGTCCTTCTGAGAAGAGTCCAGTTCGTCGGAGATAGACAGATTGTCTATCTCTTCCAATACGCTCGGTTCAGGAGTCAGGTCACACTCCTGTGCTATCAGGCAGGATAGAGGAGCATCCACCATTGCCATGGTGAACACCTTCCCCAAGAGATCGCCCTTCTTGATCTTGGCAGTTTCTTCAGATGAACCCTTGACTAAAACTGAGGCTTTCCTGTCTTTCAGTTCAAGGATGCCAGGGATTGCTGTAACTTTCCTTGACAGACCAGGGGTTATGATGTCGCCATCATAATACATTTCCGGCCAACAGTTGGTCGGACAAGCAGGGCACCTAAAAGACGTGTCAAGTCCCTTAGGCAAGTTAACAGTAACTGGAACAAGTACTGGCTTAATACTGGCAATCCTCATTGAATCGGCTGCGTGGACCTCAAGTGCGTAAAGCACTTGCTGACAACAGGCTCCACGTATCGGGACATAATACTCCCAAAGAAGCTCTTGGGGAGTACTGCCAACGCTCAGCCGATTTCGGGCTCCGTCAACTATCACCCCATTTGCTCTCAAGAACTGGTAACCAAGCACTACGTGCTCAGCCATAGTCCCTGAAGGCACTACATGGAACACACCCGGGGCGAATGTCATTCCATGCAGTATAGGGGTCAACAGTACAGTACCTAGGGTCTTAGGTCCTGTTTGCCCTAAACCCTTCAGTCCAATGGTGTTGGGTACCATCTACAGCTGGTAATCCTGTACTACTCTCGATGACAGGAGGTTGACCTCAGCTCCGGAGTCAATGAGAGCATCCAATGCTCCCGATGGAAACTCAGACATGGTCACTGGGACAACCATGAGTGGTCCAGGAGCCAACTGCTCCAGGTTAACCCTACGAAGGGTTTTCAATACCGCCTCAGCTTCTGCTTTCTCCCTGGAGGAGTCAGTTGGAGAAGCTCTGGACTGTGTCGAGGACAGGTTATCACAGGCCAATCCTGAAAGAGCCATTGGAGGTGCAATGACTTTTTCAGGTTGAGGGGTAACCTTGGAAAACGAGATTTCCGAGGCTGCCGCCGCAATACTAGGAGCATGCACCCTAGCACTCACACCCTCCCTCGATGTAGCCCCATCTTCTACATCGAAGGCCTGGTGTTTACAGCCCTATGATACTCCTCAGTTCTTGACTTCCTGGGCTTTGCCTTCTTGCCTCTCTTCTTCTTATTCCCCACAGTCCGAGAAGGAGCACTGGACTCGCTCCCATTTCGGGTCTCCCGGCTACTGGTAGATCCAGAATAGGACGACGGGGTCGGAGTAGCATTCACCGGTACTGCTCTCCACCTTGAAGGAGTCTGGACAGAGGTAGTCTCCCTCCCAGGGCTGCGGGCATTAGCTGTGTTCTGGACAGGTGATCTGCTCATAACCGGCGCCTGTCGTCCACACTGTGCCACATGATGGTTGGACGAGCCACAACGTAGGCAGAGGTTGAGGCGTCTGCGACACTCGTCCACAAAGTGCCCTGGTTTTCGGCACCATGCACAGTACCTCCTCTGGAATTGGGGAGATCTATCCAGGGTGCGCGATGGTGGCAGGCGCACTTCCACAGGTGCAGGTTTGGGGACCGGTCGAGGAGGAGTGCGTACATACGCTCTGTCAGGTCCAGGTGAACGGCTGGGGGCAGCCATGGCAACCCTGTCGGCATACGAGCCGTGCCATGACTGTCCCACACGACTGATGGCCAAATCCTCTGCCTTCTGGCTTCGCTGATGGGATGCCTCGTCGAGAACACTCAACATGTGCAAAACATCCTGCCAAGTGGCCTGATGGCCAGGGGAGACATTAATGGTGGCCAGAGTCTGTTCCAGCCAACTCGCAGCTTTGCTTGGAACAGTTCTGAGGAGCTTCCGCCTAAGCTCCCTCCGGTCCAAACTATGGCGAGGATAGGCAGACTTGTACAGGGAGGCTAACCGGACGGCGTAGATTTTCAGCAGTTCGCCCTCGCCACAGGTAGCACTGCTGAACCGGGCCTTTCTACCCGCATCACGCCTCTCTCGGGCTTCTCGACACCAGTTGAGGAGGCGTTCCTTCATGATGGGGTATGAGATCTCAGGACCCCCCATGGCTGAGAATGCCTCATGAATTTCTCCCTTCAGAAATCTTCCAAGGTCAACAGTCCACCGGCCAGAGCTTCCTGCGGTATATTTACTGGCACAGTAGGCCTCGAAATCCTTCAGGAATCGGGCAAAACTCTGGCCAGTTTCCAGCTGGAAGATTCCAGGCTTGGGGTTCCTCCTGGAGTCGAGGACCTTAAGCAGATCAGACAGACTGCGTTCTGTCTGGAGGGACTGCACGTGGTCGGTGGAGACTGTGTCAGCTGAGCTGACACTGAGGCAGGAACTGATAGTGTCTCCAGAAGTCTCGCTGCCAGAATCGTCGCTGGTTGAGTCCTGCGACATGGTCATTTCGGGTATGGCTGGTCTGGTTCTTTCCTTGGCCTGGCGTCTCTGCTTTGTGATAGCCCCTGTCTGGGTAAGAACTGCCTCAGCGGTAGCTGCTGGAGCCTTTTCTGGCCTACTGGCTTCAGCCAGATTATCCAGGAACTGCTCCCCTAGTCCACTGGCTGCAGGCTCTTGTGGACTAATAGAGTTAGTTGCCAGAACAGGCGAGGAAGCAAGCAGTTCACTTGGCACAGGAGACTCCCAAAAGCCTGGTACAGGGGGGATTAATGGTATGAACCCTGGAGGGGGCTGGAGACCTCCAATCAGTGGCTCTGCTCCAGTCACTGGAATTGCCAGACCATTGTAATTTGGCCAAGCAGGGGACGTAGATGGAGCACTGGTGGTCACTGTGGTTGTGACTCCAGTGGCAACGTGGCACGTTGGTGATGGCTCAACGGTCTTCAGGGCCGCCACTTGAAGTGTCAGGGACTTGACCTGAGTTGTCAGGTCACTAACAATCCTGACAAGACTCTCTACATCCCGGCTCAGGCTCTTCTTAGCCTTTCGGCGTTTACTGGATGACGATGCCATCACTAAAGGTTGGTGTTTCCCTGGTCTGGGCACCAAAAATTATGTAGTGGTTTGCGGACTGTGGCCAGAGGTAGCACCCGAACTGCCTAGTGTCCGAATGCCGACCACAACCCGACGTTCACTACACAACAAATATACAACGGTGGAATACCCAAAAAACCTAAGTAACAGGTCAAGAGAACGGAGCTCTGGGCACCACCCCTTGATTTATACTGGGCAAGGGGACCCAGCTTGAATCTTGTTGTTTATCATACCTTTCATTGGTCTAGCTGGATTAACATGTGAGTAAAGGTATAAGAACATTAGGTGAAAGGGATTATTATAAGTTACTTGAAAGATTAAAAAAACAGTGGCTGAGTAGGGGAACTCAGTGGTTTAAGGAACTGGAAGGAGATGCTGTATTCATAAAAGAAAGAAAGAATTTATTTGTAAATATTCATCTGTCAATTCCAATAATCAGATTTAGGGCAAAATTAACATCCCTTTACATCAAGCTTCGGCAACAGGATAACAAGATAAACAAATTTTGAAAAAGAATAAAAAAATTATTCACATACTGGTCACTCACGTTTACTAAGCCATCTCAAACCAACCACCAATAAGAAATATATAAATCTGTGAGACTACTGAACTACAATACTTTCCCCTGAATCACTACTGTCCTTTCAATATCCAGTTCACCACTAAACTGCAAAGTCACTTAAAATTATCATACTCTAAACGGTAAGGCCGCATACGATGCCGTGCAGGTCTCTGCAGGCCCACAATAACAATGTCTCAAAAATTTTGTCAACAACACGAGCAATCGCCAATGGCCTTATAATACATTGGTTGTGGTGTTATTCAGTCAAACACATGATGGTACTTACAGTTCACAGGCAGTGTAAAATGAATACAGAGCAGACACACACACCACTACACACTGGTAACAGGCCATCAACCACATTCATAATTGTTATGAGCAGTACTAGACAGATACTCTGTTCCTATATACTGTACATACAGTGGTCTCGAGTAAACTTCCCTTACAATTGGGAACTTATGTCAACATAAATGTCTGCCGTATCTGTTCTTTTTTTTTCTTTTCTTGATGAAGGAACCTATTCTTGTACAGTACAGTACTTCTATTGACTCAAACTCTGGTTACACATTCAAACCCTACAGAGAGTAGGGCGTGCTGCAAAAACAAATGTTGTTAAGACAGTTGGTAGGACCAAACAAAAATATATACATACCCCTTAAACATATACATTATGCTTGCAAAACATTTAAACCTATTTAAGAAAAATTGAAATCTTTACAGTGAATAAAATGTTATATTTGGAAATGCTCTGTATTTTTCCAAACTACTATTAATTTTTTCACATTCCTCCCCTCTAGATTTTTTTTGGTCCACTCAACATTGACTAGCAACAACGCCCTACACCAACTCCATACATTCAAGTGAAAAAATTTTACCTTGCAAAAATAAATTCAGTAAAAAGGGTAGGATGATCAACTAAAGATTTAATTCACCATCCCTTCCTTCAGTTACATATCCAATATATCAATTTACATTAGGTACAATAAAATTTTCCCATAACAAAAAGCAATAGGAATAGACAAACTATCAGACAATATGGAAACACCATACTGAAAAACAAAAAATTTGATTACCGTCTATTCCTCCCAACAATGCTTCAATAATATACAATATAACAATTTCCATTATATTCAGGAAACATCAGTATTACAGGTATACATTCAGGATCAGTCAAAAAATTACATTCATTGTAGTCCAAAATCAATTTAAAAACATACAAAACTCATTGATTTTGGACTACAGGTATTACATGATGAAAGCAATTTATTGAATCTATTATAATTGTCACGGTCAAGGTCAATTTACAGTACAACAATAATGCAACAATTACAGAAACCGTGACTAAATAAAGATTTCCTCACACCACGTGTCCCTTTCTCAGCCTTTCAAATACCCAATGTGGGAATTAAAATATGACTAATAAAAACAAAAAAGGGTAATTACTATCAAAACTTTCTTTAAAAAACTGTTCAAAGATTAATTCAGTGGGAGAATTATAGTTCTTCTTCTGAGTCTCAAAATTCTGTCTCCGGACATGCGCTGGGATTCAGCAATCTGCTGGCGAGCCATATTAATATCTCGCAGCACAGAAGACAGGCTAAGCCGGCGACTCTCCAGATACAGGCTGGGTGTCTTCAATCGATCGATAACCTCGCACAAGAGTTGGTATCGGCGGGTGATCGACACACTTTGAGGTAAACCAGAGACAGAATCCGTACACTCAGAAGAGGACAATAAAAATCCCGAAAAATCAAGGGATGACTCGGGGCAACGTTGTGTTTCGGGCGACCCAAACCGTGTTGTAACGTTCAGGTTAGATATACCTGACTGTGCCACTTCAGCCTCGAGCTCTGACCGGTATTTTAATCCACCATCAGAATGTAGGAAAGGGTTTGTATTCTGAGGTGACTCAGGAATGGAGGATGGTTCCCTCTCTATAATATTCGTCTGGTCAGTGAGACAAGGTCTCCACTCCAGGACTCGAGACTGAACTAAAGGTAGGTCAAGAACAGGACCTTTTGACCTAGTCCATGGGGGACTAAATCCACTAGAGGTAGGATCCACAGGCAACAGTCGGTCGTCACAATCGGGTGGCAAAAAGCCGAAAAAGTCATTATCAGGATGAATAGACACTGCCGATTCAGAAACAGGGCTTTCTAAAGTAGCAGGTCTTGACCAATCTGGACTGGAACCCTTGGAACCAACAGAAGGTAGTTCCAATAATGGAATACTGGAAACTTCCCAGAATTCCCAACTCCCCGGAGGATGAATGATACCTTCCTCTTGGAAAGAAGAAGCTAAGAACTGGGGCGTTGGCAATTCAGGAACAGGACAGTGAACCACTGACTCGGGAGACAAAATAGGGGTTTTACACATTTCAGTGGGGCTGTTCTCCCATAGTTGGAGGACCAAATGATCTCGAAACGATTCAGGCTTTAATACAGGAGTTTCATCACAATTTTCTGGAGGATATAACCAAGCATCCAGTGCTGTCTTTCTCTCGTAAGTCCTAGCTGGCTTAAGAATGGGCTTAGGCTGAGTAGTAGCTCTAGTAGGATGGTGACTTTTCCTCTGTCGTCGGGACTTGATACAATCTCGAGACAGAAGGTAGGACGCCACTACTGCAGCCACCCCATAGGAGTCGCCATCACTACTAGAACTAGAACTCTCAGAGACTTCATAGCCCAGCGGCATAGTAAGAAATATGAAACCAATTGTTCAAATTGTTCTAAAAGCACCAAAATTGGCACACATGTGGATTAATACATTCTGAACAATTTTGGATATGGAGGCATTCAAGATTCTCCCCGTAGCACATTTGGCGGCCATTTTTCAAAATGGCCGCTATTTACCGTTAGCGTCATTGAATATGTACCATAATTTGTCTTTTTGTGGATGCTAAAGGTGATAAGTGTGCTAGAGGTGATAAGTATTGTACAATTACACATACTTCTGTGCTTACCAAATAATTTGGCTACCATTTCACAAGAAAATGAATTTTACTTTGCAGCGGCAGCGTTGGTGGCAGTGACGGCGGCTGCAGTAATAGTATAGTGTTGATAGTCATGGTGCTTGTAGTAGTAACTTGTGGTAACATGGTGGTGTTTTGTGTCTTTGCAGGTGAGGCAGCAGCAGCACCACCTGACATCAGAGACGCGTTGTTCCAGACTGCAGCCATGGCAAAGAAGTTCCAACTGGTCGATACTTTTGAGCAACGTACTCCCACAACACCTCCTGAGACAAACTGGAAGCTGTGTCTTGTATGTCAAGAGGAGACAACAGAGTCACTTGTCTGCCCAGTACTGTCTAAACGCCGAGACCCTGGGAGTGGATACACGACAATGGCTGCAAACTTGGTCAAATTTGATGAACTCGGAGAACTGCCAAGAACTGTTCAGTTACAGAGACTAGATGAAGGACAAGGTGTTGAGGCGACAATGGTTGCCCACCAGGCCAAGTGGCATAAAACATGTATGCTCAAATACAATAACACAATGCTACGAAGAGCAGAGAAGAGACGCATCGCAAGCAGCTCAGCATTTGATAGTACTGACAATGTCCAGGCCAAGCGCGCCAGAACACACTCTTCAGAAGCCACTACCAGCGGCACCTCCTGCTTTTTCTGTGGAAAGTCTGGCACAGAGACCCTACATGAAGTAACAACCTTCCAGGTGGACACACGCGTACGGAAGTGTGCAGCGCAAGTTGGGGACAATGAACTCATAGCCAGGCTCAGCATGGGTGATATGGTGGCTCTGGAGGCCAAGTACCATTCCAAGTGTTTGTTGGCTCTTTACTATCGTGCAAAGACCACTGTAGAAGCCGAGCAGAAAACTGACCATGAAGGTGTAATGTCAAGAATCGTACTGGCTGAACTGGTCCTGTATATCGAGGAAACCCACCTAGAAGAGGGCACCACCCCAGTCTTCAGACTCGCAGAACTTGTAAAGCTATACACAACAAGAATGGAACAGCTCGGGGTTGTTTTGTGCCAGAAAGTTAAAAGCACAAGGCTGAAAGAGCGCCTGTTAGCCCAGATACCAGGCCTGAGATCCCACAGCAAAGGCCGAGATGTTTTACTAGCGTTTGATGAAGACATTGGTGAAGCGCTAGGCAAAGCCTGCGAGCAAGACTGTGACACTGAGGCAGTTCACCTTGCGCGTGCTGCACAGATAGTTCGTCGATATATGTTTGAAGACACTTACCAATTCCGTGGATCATTCCCGGGCGGCTGTCAGGAGGACTCTGTGCCAAACGTACTAGTTGCAATGGTAAATATGGTGCTGGATGGCCCCACCATCAAGAATCAAAGCCATTCCTCTTCAACACAAGCAGCTCTTTCCATTGCGCAGCTTCTCAAGTTCAACAGTGTCAAGCAAAGTCGGAAGCAGGGAGCAACCAAGACACAGGAGCCTCCAGCTGTCAGACACAGTACGTCTCAAGAAACTCCTCTTCCAACCTATGTTGGGCTGATGCTGTATGCTGAAACACGCAAGAGAGGACTTGTGGACAAGCTCTTCTCTCTGGGCCTAAGCATCTCATATGACAGAGTCCTACGTCTTTCTGCCCAGATGGGAAACAGCGTGTGTCAGCTGTACCGCATAGAGGAAGTGGTCTGCCCGCCTACCCTGCGTAGCAATGTGTTCACAACTGCGGCTGTGGACAACATTGACCACAACCCAAGTGCCACCACAGCCAAGAATTCATTCCATGGAACAGGAATCTCGCTTTTTCAACACCCAACGTGTGCAGATGAGGGAGTGGATCATAGCATTGCTCTCACTGGGCGTGATACTGGATCAAAGACGGTTGAGCCTCTACCAGAATATTACACGGATGTACATCCTGTTGCTTCTTCTGTCAAAGGGCAAATGATCCCAGCTACTTCTGTGACCTCTCTTAGACGCCACAACTGTGAGCAGCACATAGAAGATGAGTATATGTGGCTGGAGAACACGAGAAGTGTTCTCAAAGATGATGTTGAGGCCTGTGAAAACACATCATGGGCTGCATACCATGCAAGGCACAAAGATCCAAAGCAACCAGTCATCACACCAACGTCCCTGCTTCCCTTGTTCCAGGAGAGTGCTCACACTGTGGCAATGATCAGACTCTCTATTGATGTAGTCAGGAGTGCAGTTAAACATCTCAACCCAGGCCAAACTCCAGTTCTGACTTGCGACCAGCCACTATTCACTCTAGCAAAACAGATCCAGTGGAAGTGGCCAAACACATATGGAGAAGACCAACTGGTGGTGATGTTTGGGGGGTTGCATATCGAGATGACGGCACTGAAGACCCTGGGTGACTGGTTGCAGGGAAGTGGGTGGACCCAAGCACTGGTACAAGCAGAGATCACAACTGAAGGAATAGCAGACTCATTTCTTCGAGCAGCTCACGTCACACGCACCAGAAGAGCACACCAAGTCACAGCGGCTGCGTTGTATAATCTCCAACGGCGTGCCTATGACAAGTACAGCACCACCAATACAGAAGATGATGAGCACCCTGAAAGCTTCGAAGACTGGTGCAGTCAGAGAGAACAGAGTTATCCGCAGTTTCAGTACTGGTCAACAGTCTTGGCACTGGAGCTGTCCACTCTGATCTATGTGCGATCTCTGAGAGAAGCCAATTTTAGCATGTACGTGGATGCTCTGACAGAACTGGCTCCGTGGTTCTTCGCACTAGACCACACGAACTATGCCCGATGGATACCAGTGCATCTACGGGACATGGCAGAACTGGCAAAGAAACATCCAGACGTTTTCACAGAGTTTAGCAAGGGACACTTCACAGTCCAGAAGACCAAGAGGATCTTTTCAGCAATCCCTCTTGACCAAGGACATGAGCAGAACAACGCGTATGTCAAGGGTGATGGAGGAGCCATCGGCCTCACAGACAATCCAACTGCACTGAGGCGCTGGATGGTTGCCGGACCGGAGGTTGCTAGAGTGATTGTGGAATTTGACGACTTCAATCTGCATCCACACGATCAAGAGGAGACACGTCACCACGAAGAGACACCAAGTGTGCAGAACACTTTTGCCAGAGATGTGCGCTCACTCGTGGCCGTCATTGAAGAGCTGGGTAACCCTTTCGAGGAGGACAGTCAGGACTTGCTGGTGCTCGACACAAAGGAGATCGCAGACCCTGCAGTCATAGAAACAGTCCGTAACGCCAAGCAGATTGGCCAAGACCAGTTTGAAGCATTCTCAAAGGAATGCATCGTGGACAGAACCAAGTCCATTGAGGTGGCAATCCACCGGAACAAGCTACCACTGTTTGCGACCAAGAGAGGACCCAATATACCCAAAGGAAAAGAACAGGTCAAATCTCTGAAGAATGATGTTGCGCTCTTCGCACGATTATATATCGGCTGCCAGACCCGTGATGGGAATCTAGAAGAGTTCTTCAGGCATGAAAATCAGCAATGCCCTCCAGCTTTATCTGACGGAGGGAGACTGTACCTAGGGAGCAAGAGTGACTTGCTGGTGTGCCTTGAAGGCCATGCTGAGCCTCAGTTTGAAGCTCCTACTGTCACTGCTGTTGTCCTCGATGGAGCAGTAATCGTACAGATGTTGAAGCCGGGTACTGCCAACACGTTCGAGGAATATGCACAGCAAGTGTTCATCCCATACGTTGTACAACGTTTCCAACATGTATCACGTCTTGACCTTGTGTGGGACAGCTACAGAGCAGATTCCCTGAAGGCATCAACCAGAGAACAGCGTGGAAAGGGAGTACGTCGGCGTGTTGTCGACTCAGCAGTCATACCAGGAAATTGGCAAAGTTTTCTGCGAGTTGATAGAAACAAAGTGGAGCTCTTCAGCTACCTCTCCACCATGCTTGCAGAGTCCTTTCAAGAAGAAGGCAAGGAACTGGTCGTCACTGATGGGGAGCAGGTGATCTGTGTTCCACAGCAAGAGGATGTCAACTCACTCGCACCATGCAACCAAGAAGAGGCAGACACCCGCATGATGCTACATGTAGCACATGCTGCACAACATGGTCACCACCAGATACAGGTTCGAACAGTAGACAGTGACGTCGTGGTCCTAGCAGTGATGGTAGTCCAGAAACTACCAGCTGGAGACGAACTCTGGGTAGCCTTTGGGACAGGCAAGAACTACCGCTACATTGCAGCCCATGAAATAGCTTCCTCCCTTGGTCCAGAGAAGGCATGTGCTCTTCCAATGTTTCATGCCATCACAGGGTGTGATACTGTGTCAGCCTTCATCGGACATGGGAAGAAATCTGCCTGGGCAACATGGAACACGCTGCCAGAACTCACTGATGCCCTGCTGAGTCTGGCAAATGCACCCACAAGCATCCAAGAGGATACAATGCATGTCATCGAGAGGTTTGTCATACTCCTGTATGACCGCACAAGCAAATGCAAGGACGTCAACAAGGCGAGAAAGCAGCTCTTTGCAAAGACGAACTCTGTTCAGAACATCCCGCCAACCTACGCTGCTCTGGAGCAGCATGTGAAGAGATCTGCCCTTCAGGGTGGTCATGTCTGGGGCCAGGCATTGGTACCAACGCCCGTGCTCCCTCCACCAACAGACTGGGGCTGGCATCGGAGTGATGATGGGCTCTACACACCACTCTGGACCACACTCCCTGAGGCATCCAAGGCCTGCTATGAGCTGGTGTCTTGCGGATGCAAGAAAGGCTGCAAAAACCGCTGCAAGTGCAAGAACGCTTCACTGCAATGCACTGGTCTATGTTTCTGTGAAGGCGAATGCCAGTAGATTGGGACAGAAAACTTGCTAACCAACATTATGATCTGTAGACATTCATAATTCTGGTGACCAGATTTGAAAAGTTCGGAATCATAATTAACATAGTGTGGCAAAATCTACGTTATTGTATTACATGTATGTACTGCAGGATTACACAAGTACTGTGCCTAGAGACTGGGCTTTTGGTCGACTATATAACTACAATCTGACCATACTGTAAACTTCCCGTACTCTGTGTATTATTTTGACTAGCAATTTTGCCAGCAATTTGAAATAAAAAAGCAACTTGAGCAATTAAAGTGTGTTCCTGAAATCAGGTACTGGTTATTAGAGGTATTATGTCATTGAGTATTGAAATATTCATCAAATGTCCACTTTTTCCACAAAATGGCGGCCAGTTTGGGGGCCATTTTTGAGAAGATTCATCTAAATATCTGTTAAACATTTATTGATGTTAATTCTGATGTAAAAAAAGGGAATTTTGGCCCATCTAGCACCAAACTAACGACACATAATGAAGTCTATGTAATGACGCTAATGTTAAATGGCGGCCATTTTGAACAATGGCCGCCATATCTTCCTAAGGGCTAATCTTGAATGCCTCCATATCCAAAAATGTTTAGAATATATTAATCTACATGTGTGCCAATTTTGGTGCTTTTAGACCAATTTGAACAATTGGTCTGCTATGCCGCTGTACTATCAGAAGAAACAGGACTGTCATCCATGAGTTCTGGACTATTCAGAGTCTCTGTTACAGGATCAGGACCCTTCGGATACCAGAGAAAGTGCCTCCTAAGATAAACTGGAGGTTCAAACCAGGCCTTTAACTGGATATGGTGAGCTTTTACCAGTTCACCATCACGCAGTCTCTGCAGCTCATAGGTGACCTTATTCTCGTGTACCTTAGTAACACTGAATACCCCCTCAAACCTAGGGATGAGCTTGTTCGTCAGAAGGTGTCCCAACAGGTGCACCTTCTTAAGCACCAGAGAACCCTCTTTAAACGGTTTGTACCGAGGATGTCCTTCAGCCCATGGGTCTCTCGTTTCTGCTGATAGCAACGGGATACTATCAACATCGTGAGCACCCTTCAGTATGTTCTCAGCTGGAGTACAGCCAATCTCAGTGTGGTGGGAATGGATGTAGCTGAGAACTGCTCGGGATAAGAACTGGTCCCATTTCCGAGATTCCCCAGAAATCACCCTCAGTAACTCACTAATGGTACGATTCACTCGCTCCACTGCACCGTTACTAGAGGGTTTATACGGAGTTGTTTTCACGTGTATAACATTATACCGCTCCAACAACTCAGTAAATTCCTGGGAAATAAACTCAGGGCCGTTATCAGTCAATATCCGGACTGGAACACGAGGAATAACAGGAAAAACTCGGTCTTCAAGCGCCTGGCATATCGTACTGCTCTTCTTATTCCTTATGGGTACTGCCGTCACCCACTTGGAATAATGGTCGACTACCATCAGACACCCAATAAAACCAGTACTGGTTGTTGGGAGACTCACAAGATCCATAGCAACCAATTCAAAGGGAGAAGAGGTCACTATTTTCAAGGTCGGAGGGGCAACCACCTCCCTTGAGACCTTACAAGTCTGACATTCCCAACACGTCCGGCAGATATCTCTGATTACATTAATCAAAGATCTGTGCCAGACGAGTCGACGGAGCATTGCACTCTTTTTCCCGATCCCCCAGTGAGCATTCTGGAGGTGTGTCTCGACAACTAGGTCAATCGGGACATTGAAGGTGACTACTGGGACTACTGAGCCGTTTAGATTCCGCTTCACTAGCAAACCCTGGTGAACTTCCAGGTTCAACCAACATCTCCTATAGGGTAGACAGGAGCGTGGAACTCGAGATGCAGGAACCCCAGAGTAGATCATCTTAATGACAGATTGAATCTGTCGATGATCTCCTTGGATCTTGGACACCTGACTAAAGGACAGAAGAGCATTTCCAGAGAACACTCCCTGATCAGATTCAGGATCAGTTACCTTCATAACAGTGGTCTCGGTATGCAGGGAGGAGACTGAGAGTACCTTGGGAGACAACTGAAGAACAGTAGTGTGGTCATACACCAACTGTTCTCGGGGTGAATCCAGTGTCAGGTAGGCTGCGTCCAGTATATTCCTACCAAGAACAAAACAAAAGTTAATGTCTTTGGCAGCTACCACCGCATAGTTAAACAGCGGTAGCCTCCACTCAGAAGGACACTTCACCTCTAACTGGACGTAGCCTAGAATGCTGGTGCAGAACCCAGTCAACCCCTCTAGCTGTTCTCCTGACAGTACCTGGTACTCTATGCCAAGTTGGCTCAGTACAGATTCACTTACTAGACAAACCTGTGCTCCTGTATCAACAAGAGCACAAAATAATGTCTCCTGTATCATTACTATCCCTACTGCCGAGTGTTGAGACACATGGGTACAACTGGACTGACGAGGTGCCTTTTCTGTCACGTACTGGATTACAGGACAATCCTCCGGCGCTTCCTGATCATCAGTGATCAAGCCCTCGGCGTTAGGAACACGAGATTTTACCTCCGCCTTATGGCCCAGAATCACGTCAGTTGGAGGGACGTAATTGCGGAGCTCGATCAGAGGGTTAAAATGCACTCCAGACAGACACTGAAGATGCACACACTGAGGCTCAGTCACGGATGGATCACGATAGACTACGGGACAAGTGGGACCCCAATGGACCCAGATTTCCAGGTTCAATAACTTTGATGCTGTCAATAGCAACTCCAGAGCTGGGACTGTACCTGGAAATCTCATTGCCTTGATCCTGTTCCTGCTGGTCTTGTCCAGTTTGAAGCCTAGTCGACCGCGTCTTTCAGAAACTGCTGAACTAAGGCATCCCGGAGCTTGGCTCCCTTCAGCGGAGAGTCGGGTGCGACACCTGACCCTTCTGTCCAGCAGTTCACGACTAGCTCCAAGGATTCGATAAGAGAATCTGGACCACCACGAACCTCCTTATACAAGGCCAGTCCAGTAGGCATCTTCGGAGTGGTGGGTTCAGTAGCTAACAGACAGTCAGTTAATGCAGGCCAGCGGGATAACCAGTCAGCGGCGGCATTCTGATCTCCTGGACAGTAATTAACAATAAAGTTAAATTCGGACAGTTCCTCCAGTGTCCGTGCTAGACGACTGTCCACCATCTTCATGTCATGAAGGTACATCAGGGGACGGTGATCAGAATGGATCACTAAGAACTGACCATAGAGGAAGGCTCTGAAGGTTTTCACTCCCCATCACAGAGCAGCCAACTCACGCTCAATGGTAGAGTAACGGGTCTCGCAGTCAAGGAAAGTCATAGAGTCGTACGCTATAACCCGACGCTCCCCTGGATGCTCCAAGGACTCCTGGCACAGACAAGCACCAGCACCTTCACCCGAAGCATCAACAAATAACTCCAAGGGTTTAGCATCAGCGGAGTAGTCAGGATATGACAACATAATGTCCTCTTTGATCAGTTCCTTCAAGCGCACAAAGGCACTTTCCATTTCTGCAGTCCACTTCAGTTTCCTATTTCCTTGAGATTTTCGTCCTCCAGTCTTCGCAGATAATGGTTTGGCTATCTGTGAGCACATGGGGATAAACTTCCGTTGGAAGTTGACCAGTCCTAGGAATCCCCGTAGCTCACGCAGAGTGGTCGGTTTAGGGAAGTCTTCCACTTTCTAGATGTATTCTGGTAGCTTACACATACCAGAACGTCCAACCAGATGACCAAGATACTGGACCTCGGCTTAAACCCAAGAACACTTCCCGAGTTTTATCTTGAGTCCGTGCTTCTGGAGAGTAGCCAAAACTCGTTCTACCAGTTTCAGGTGTTCCTCGAAAGAAGACCCAAGTATCAAGATGTCATCAATGTAGACAACCACCTTGGCTTTCGGGAACTCTTGGAGAATACTCTGCATTTCTCTCTGGAACACTGAAGGTGCATTTTTCAGTCCAAACGATAAGCGTCTGAACTGCCAGTGTCCTAAGGTGGTAGAGAAAGCCGTGTATTCCTTACTGTCCTCTGCCAACGGTAACTGGTAGTATCCACAAACCAGGTCAAGGGTTGTAAAGTATTTGACTCCTTGAAGTCCAAATACAGAGTCGGCCATGTTAGGCCTCGGGAACTTATCACAGACAGTCACCTTATTCAGTCTACGGTAGTCCACACACAACCGTATACTATTGTCCTTTTTTCCTACTGGAACAATGGGTGAAAACCAAGGAGAGATGCTGGGTTCAATAATACCCAGTTCAAGCAACTCCTTGCACTGTTCCTCGATGGCTTCAGCGACAGGTTTGGCAAACTGTCAAACTCTCTGATAAATGGGCGTCTCGTCATACAGGTGGATGCGTGTTGGTGTGCTTGAGCACTCTCCCATATCATCATCACCAGTACTGATGACTGGAAGATGACATCGAAGTATTTGACAAAACTGGTCCTTCTGAGAAGAGTCCAGTTCGTCGGAGATAGACAGATTGTCTATCTCTTCCAATACGCTCGGTTCAGGAGTCAGGTCACACTCCTGTGCTATCAGGCAGGATAGAGGAGCATCCACCATTGCCATGGTGAACACCTTCCCCAAGAGATCGCCCTTCTTGATCTTGGCAGTTTCTTCAGATGAACCCTTGACTAAAACTGAGGCTTTCCTGTCTTTCAGTTCAAGGATGCCAGGGATTGCTGTAACTTTCCTTGACAGACCAGGGGTTATGATGTCGCCATCATAATACATTTCCGGCCAACAGTTGGTCGGACAAGCAGGGCACCTAAAAGACGTGTCAAGTCCCTTAGGCAAGTTAACAGTAACTGGAACAAGTACTGGCTTAATACTGGCAATCCTCATTGAATCGGCTGCGTGGACCTCAAGTGCGTAAAGCACTTGCTGACAACAGGCTCCACGTATCGGGACATAATACTCCCAAAGAAGCTCTTGGGGAGTACTGCCAACGCTCAGTTGATTTCGGGCTCCGTCAACTATCACCCCATTTGCTCTCAAGAACTGGTAACCAAGCACTACGTGCTCAGCCATAGTCCCTGAAGGCACTACATGGAACACACCCGGGGCGAATGTCATTCTATGCAGTATAGGGGTCAGCAGTACAGTACCTAGGGTCTTAGGTCCTGTTTGCCCTAAACCCTTCAGTCCAATGGTGTTGGGTACCATCTGCAGCTGGTAATCCTGTACTACTCTCGATGACAGGAGGTTGACCTCAGCTCTGGAGTCAATGAGAGCATCCAATGCTCCCGATGGAAACTCAGACATGGTCACTGGGACAACCATGAGTAGTACAGGAGCCAATTGCGCCAGGTTAACCCTACGAAGGGTTTTCAATACCGCCTCAGCTTCTGCTTTCTCCCTGGAGGAGTCAGTTGGAGAAGCTCTGGACTGTGTCGAGGACAGGTTATCACAGGCCAATCCTGAAAGAGCTATTGGAGGTGCAATGACTTTTTCAGGTTGAGGGGTAACCTTGGAAAACGAGATTTCCGAGGCTGCCGCCGCAATACTAGGAGCATGCACCCTAGCACTCACACCCTCCCTCGATGTAGCCCCATCTTCTACATCGAAGGCCTGGTGTTTAAAGCCCTATGATACTCCTCAGTTCTTGACTTCCTGGGCTTTGCCTTCTTGCTCTTCTTCTTCTTATTCCCCACAGTCCGAGAAGGAGCACTGGACTCGCTCCCATTTCGGGTCTCCCAGCTACTGGTAGATCCAGAATAGGACGACGGGGTCGGAGTAGCATTCACCGGTACTGCTCTCCACCTTGAAGGAGTCTGGACAGAGGTAGTCTCCCTCCCAGGGCTGCGGGCATTAGCTGTGTTCTGGACAGGTGATCTGCTCATAACCGGCGCCTGTCGTCCACACTGTGCCACATGATGGTTGGACGAGCCAAAACGTAGGCAGAGGTTGAGGCGTCTGCGACACTCACCACAAAGTGCCCTGGTTTTCGGCACCATGCACAGTACCTCCTCTGGAATTGGGGAGATCTATCCAGGGTGCGCGATGGTGGCAGGCGCACTTCCACAGGTGCAGGTTTGGGGACCGGTCGAGGAGGAGTGCGTACATACGCTCTGTCAGGTCCAGGTGAACGGCTGGGGGCAGCCATGGCAACCCTGTCGGCATACGAGCCGTGCCATGACTGTCCCACACGACTGATGGCCAAATCCTCTGCCTTCTGGCTTCGCTGACGGGATGCCTCGTCGAGAACACTCAACATGTGCAAAACATCCTGCCAAGTGGCCTGATGGCCAGGGGAGACATTAATGGTGGCCAGAGTCTGTTCCAGCCAACTCGCAGCTTTGCTTGGAACAGTTCTGAGGAGCTTCCGCCTAAGCTCCCTCCGGTCCAAACTACGGCGAGGATAGGCAGACTTGTACAGGGAGGCTAACCGGACGGCGTAGATTTTTAGCAGTTCGCCCTCGCCACAGGTAGCACTGCTGAACCGGGCCTTTCTACCCGCATCACGCCTCTCTCGGGCTTCTCGACACCAGTTGAGGAGGCGTTCCTTCATGATGGGGTATGAGATCTCAGGACCCCCCATGGCTGAGAATGCCTCATGAATTTCTCCCTTCAGAAATCTTCCAAGGTCAACAGTCCACCGGCCAGAGCTTCCTGCGGTATATTTACTGGCACAGTAGGCCTCGAAATCCCTCAGGAATCGGGCAAAACTCTGGCCAGTTTCCAGCTGGAAGATTCCAGGCTTGGGGTTCCTCCTGGAGTCGAGGACCTTAAGCAGATCAGACAGACTGCGTTCTGTCTGGAGGGACTGAACGTGGTCGGTGGAGACTGTGTCAGCTGAGCTGACACTGAGGCAGGAACTGGTAGTGTCTCCAGAAGTCTCGCTGCCAGAATCGTCGCTGGTTGAGTCCTGCGACATGGTCATTTCGGGTATGGCTGGTCTGGTTCTTTCCTTGGCCTGGCGTCTCTGCTTTGTGATAGCCCCTGTCTGGGTAAGAACTGCCTCAGCGGTAGCTGCTGGAGCCTTTTCTGGCCTACTGGCTTCAGCCGGATTATCCAGGAACTGCTCCCCTAGTCCACTGGCTGCAGGCTCTTGTGGACTAATAGAGTTAGTTGCCAGAACAGGCGAGGAAGCAAGCAGTCCACTTGGCACAGGAGACTCCCAAAAGCCTGGTACAGGGGGGATTAATGGTATGAACCCTGGAGGGGGCTGGAGACCTCCAATCAGTGGCTCTGCTCCAGTCACTGGAATTGCCAGACCATTGTAATTTGGCCAAGCAGGGGACGTAGATGGAGCACTGGTGGTCACTGTGGTTGTGACTCCAGTGGCAACGTGGCACGTTGGTGATGGCTCAACGGTCTTCAGGGCCGCCACTTGAAGTGTCAGGGACTTGACCTGAGTTGTCAGGTCACTAACAATCCTGACAAGACTCTCTACATCCCGGCTCAGGCTCTTCTTAGCCTTTCGGCGTTTACTGGATGACGATGCCATCACTAAAGGTTGGTGTTTCCCTGGTCTGGGCACCAAAAATTATGTAGTGGTTTGCGGACTGGGGCCAGAGGTAGCACCCGAACTGCCTAGTGTCCGAATGCCGACCACAACCCGACGTTCACTACACAACAAATATACAACGGTGGAATACCCAAAAAACCTAAGTAACAGGTCAAGAGAACGGAGCTCTGGGCACCACCCCTTGATTAATACTGGGCAAGGGGACCCAGCTTGAATCTTGTTGTTTATCATACCTTTCATTGGTCTAGCTGGATTAACATGTGAGTAAAGGTATAAGAACATTAGGTGAAAGGGATTATTATAAGTTACTTGAAAGATTAAAAAAACAGTGGCTGAGTAGGGGAACTCAGTGGTATAAGGAACTGGAATGAGATGCTGTATTCACAAAAGAAAGAAAGAATTTATTTGTAAATATTCATCTGTCAATTCCAATAATCAGATTTAGGGCAAAATTAACATCCCTTTACATCAAGCTTCGGCAAAAGGATAACAAGATAAACAAATTTTGAAAAAGAATAAAAAGATTCTTCACATACTGGTCACTCACGTTTACTAAGCCATCTCAAACCAACCACCCATAAGAAATATATAAATCTGTGAGACTACTGAACTACAATACTTTCCCCTGAATCACTACTGTCCTTTCAATATCCAGTTCATCACTAAACTGCAAAGTCACTTAAAATTATTATACTCTAAACGGTAAGGCCGCATACGATGCCGTGCAGGTCTCTGCAGGCCCACAATAACAATGTCTCAAAAATTTTGTCAACAACACGAGCAATCGCCAATGGCCTTATAATACATTGGTTGTGGTGTTATTCAGTCAAACACATGATGGTACTTACAGTTCACAGGCAGTGTAAAATGAATACAGAACAGACACACACACACCACTACACACTGGTAAGAGGCCATCAACCACATTCATAATTGTTATGAGCAGTACTAGACAGATACTCTGTTCCTATATACTGTACATACAGTGGTCTCGAGTAAACTTCCCTTACAATTTGGAACTTATGTCAACATAAATGTCTGCCGTATCTGTTCTTTTTTTCTTTTCTTGATGAAGGAACATATTCTTTTACAGTACAGTGCTTCTATTGACTCAAACTCTGGTTACACATTCAAACCCTACAGAGAGTAGGGCGTGCTGCAAAAACAAATGTTGTTAAGACAGTTGGTAGGACCAAACAAAAATATATACATACCCCTTAAACATATACATTATGCTTGCAAAACATTTAAACCTATTTAAGAAAAATTGAAATCTTTACAGTGAATAAAATGTTATATTTGGAAATGCTTTGTATTTTTCCCAACTACTATCAATTTTTTCACAGTATAACATCAGGTTTTGGGATTTAGTCAGAATCTAAGAGTATTTAGTCTTATGTCGGCGACCTGTCGGCAGGGCGAATGGGTTGTAGGATACCATCATTCCCCTGCCGGCCAGGTGGCCGGTAATGGAGGTTAGCCCTTATTAGCCGCACTTGAAGTTATGGTAGGATACCATCTTCTCCTTGCGACTAAAAGACTAGTCCTATGCCACAGTTCTCTGGGCTGAAGAGTAATTTTCTTTAGCCTAGGATACGTGGCACTGGAACTCTGTTTCTTCTTTGTTGAGAGGAGGCGGCAGTGCCGCCATCCCCTTAACTGTGTCGGCAATCTCTGGGATGGAGAACTGAGTCTCTCCTGTTCCCTGGGATTCTGCCGATACCGAAACAGAGTTTCTTTTACAGGTGGTAGGACTGACAATTTTTGCCAGTTCCTTTCACACTCGTTACAGGACCCTGTTCCCAACCCCTCCGTCCACTTTTGATGGCTGAGCCATTGTCTTTCTTTAGGCCGGCATCTTGCAACCTTACCTTTGCTGGTAGGTTGTCGGAGCCAGCCAGACTCCCTCTCTAGTCTTGTCTTTGGCTGACGGCAGAGCATAATGCCGCCAACCACATCATCTGTCGGCAACTGCCGGCCCAGCCGGCAGCCAAGATGGCTGCTGGCGACCATGATAGCCATGAGAGGGAAGTCCCTTCTGTTCCCAAGGTTCTTCAGTCCTCCCTTGGACTGCTGCTACAGGTCCTGTTGCCGGGGTACTGCCGACCAGGCCGGCACAGATAGTGCTGACTCAGTTGGCAGCACGCCGACTGTACTGGTACTGCAGGACTTTCTGGCCGGCAGTGTATCGGCGGTACCTTGTCGGCAATAGTATTGTAGGTGCATGGAAGCTTGAATGGTACATTCTCCCCTTCTATTAGAACCTTCTTTCTGGAGAAAGGCAGTCAAATTAGACTTTTACATCCTTAATTACTGTATACATTCACAGTAAGGAGTAGCCTTTTTTCCATGCTATCTCTCTCTCCCTCTCTAGCTAGCATGCTGGGTATGCCGGCAAGACCTAGCTATGCCGGCTAAACTACTGTATATATTATACAGGCAGCCAGTATATCTGCAGTATAGAATATACTGCAGATGGAAAACAACTATATAGTTTATACTAGTAGTTATTTCCAATATATTTTGGATATCCAACACAGGCATTTGCTGAGCCCAATCCTATATTGAATGAATAAGATTTCTTCAATATCCTGATTAGAAATCAGTATTAGGATTACCCTACAATATTAAACACTTCAAGGCAGGAGTAATACACTCCTAACCCTTAAAGGGTGGAGCCTTTTTCCTTGAGTCTCCCTGATCAGGAAACTCTATATCTTAATATAGTAGGAAGACTACGGCAAATAGGCTGAGTGGGATATACAAATATATGTATTTATTTTCCTAGTCCAGCTGGCTTCATGCTAGATGGACCATACTGTCATATGCTACTATGAAGGCAGCATAATGACTAGACTACAATACATGATGTACAGTAGCCAGTAAATTGCAATATAGACTTACTGCAATTAGAAAACGACAGTACCATGATACAGTAGTATTTCTGATATACCTTGGGTACCCTTGTACGAGCATTCTGCTGGTACCGTTCATATATTGAATGAATAGTTTTCTTCAATATTCTGATCGAGAATCAGTCATCCTGACCCCACAGTATTAACATTATTTTTGGACAGTGATTTGATACTTCTCTACCCCTAGGGGTAAGAGTCCTTCTACTTGGAGTTACTCTATAGAGAAATCTCCATGTAGTTAATACTGAGGGGAGGCAACAACATTTGCTCACAGGGGTACACAAGTATGTATCTCCTACTATCCCTTTATAGCTTACAATCCTAAGCTACTCTATTGTAAAGGACATCTGCATGTTGATTGTCAAGGAGATAATCCATTGTATACTCATTTGGTTTTTCTTTCTTTACAGGAGGAACACCTGATACCTTGTGCTGCAGTCCTCTGCAAGGCCAAGAGTAAGTATTTTTACGGTCATAATACTTGCAGGTTTCATGCCCCCTGCAATATTATTTCCGGATCCCTACATTATTGGAACCCACAGGTTTGCAATATATGTCGGACATTAATGTCCGAAGGTTTTGAAAATCCCAAGTCTACAGAGACTAGGGATACAGCTCAATATGAATTACACAACTGGGTGAGAGGCTTTCAAAAGATCTCTCTGGGACCTTTCCTACCTAAGCTACTATTTCCGGAAGCAAGTGAGGAAACAGTAGTGTCTCAGGAGCTAACTACATCCCCTGACGGCCAGAAAACCTTTGGGATTAAGGGCAAGAAATGCCCCAAGGTAGAAGAGGAAAATGTTGCGTCAGAATTTCCTCCGCTTTAGAGCCATCGATGTCGACATCTTCATCTTCTACCCCTAATTTGGATAATGTGGTACAATTATGTATCCAACTGAAGAATCAAATAGAGAGCTTTCATAGACAAAACGAAAAGCAGGAAGTAAAACGCAAGATAGATCCTCGTAAAGTTTCTCTTGTCGCTTCCCAGGGGTCAGTCAAACGACCCATGAATCAAGACCTACCAACATGCTCCATAACCAATCCCTGGAGGCTCGCGGAGCAGATGCCGATTTCAAATGGCAATCTCTGCATCTCAGAGAAAATAGGTGCTGTTCCTTTGGACAAAATTCAATTTTGGCCAAGCTTTGATGCTTTCCCTAATTGTTGGGTTCGACTGAAGTACGAACTAAAGTCAAGAAAAGGAACGGAACCAAAGGAGGTCTTGATTCTCGACCATGATAAGGTACAGACTATCCTTTCAGGTAGTCTAAGAAAGGCAGGTTATTCAGAGTCGAAGGTATTCTCACTGAATAACGGACACCCTTCCTTTCTTGCTCCTACTTCACTCTCATTCCCCTTTATGGGGAAGGCATTTACTTCTGTTGCCAAAGCAGTAGAGGCGGGTAAGCCATGTCCCACACTCGATGAGTGCAAGCCTTTGTCACCAGCTTTTCCCGGACAGGAAAAGGATTGGAAGGAAGTCCATTTGACATTTTCAGTAGGAAAATTAGACAAGGGCGTCACAAGTCGACAATTCAAGGTATGTCTCCCTAAATTATCTGAGTTGCTCTTGTGTAATAAACAGGAGTCAAAGGAGAGACTTGCGACATCCCTTTCTCTACAAAACTACATAGAGTTGTGTTCAACCTACGAGAGTACCCCAGACATGCTCATGGTCATAGCCAAAATGCATATGGCTATCTTGGTGAAGGACCTTTACGCCTTTATGAAGGCTAGGAGAGCATGTAGAGAGTTTGTGTTCGCTGATGCAACAGTAAAACACGAAACAAGGAAGCTAATATCTTCCAACATCCGGGGTAAAGACCTCTTCCCACACGAGGTCACTAAGGAAGTAATTAAGAACGCCACCATGGAGAACATAGGTCTTCTCCAAAAATGGGGCATTCCTTCAAAGAGAAAATCTTCTGTGGTTGTGGGTCCCCAACCTAAAAAGAAGATTAGAAATGCTGGAAATATCCGGGCTGCTCAACAACATCCCACTATTCCAGTGATCACGATGCTACAGGCAGATGGTCAAAAGTCTAAGCCTACTGACTACTCGAAGCATAAAGACGCTTCGGCTAGGAGGAACTTTCCCTCAGGATCGCAGGACCTTCGATCCTTCGGTCCAAAGCCTATTCAAGATAAGCCATTGATGGGAAACAGAAATGTCCCTACCATCATTTCCTTACCTTCTCCTACAGTTCAAAACCCTCCTGGAGGAGTATACCTGAGAGCTATAGAGCATACAGGTAGTAAGAAAACTTTAGCTCATCGAGTTCCAGGAAAGGCTGCTTCGTGTTCACGAGAAGGACTCAAGATATCAATGAGCCATTCTGAACTTGTCGCCACTCAACAAGTTCATAAAAAACAACAAGTTCTGAATGTTAATCCTTCTGAACATATGGACCTTGTTCCAATTAAGGGTGTTTGTAGTCTTTTCAGACCTAAAAGGTGTCCTTCGGAACCTTCCAGTCAACCAACCCCCTTCCTCCTATCTAGAATTCATGTTACAGAGAGTAACATTCATCCTAAGGAAGATATGTGTCGGACTCACAGTTCTAAGTATCTTCAAAGGATTGACGAACTTAGTCACGTCAAATTCAAGCCCAGAAATAGATCAGGTATTAATATACCTGATCAAGAGGCTGGAGTGGGCAGCACCCGAAGTGTCCGGCTAATGTGCATTCAAAGAGATGACCCGGTTCCTGGGACATCACGGATGTAAGATAGGCTTCTAGAAGTCTCGACTTTCTCCAGCTCAGGGGTTTCGATATTTAAAAAACCATCGAAGCCCTCAGTCACATCAACTCTCCTCTCCTTTAGAAATATAAAAGGAGCTCGTGAGGTCTGTCAAGAGACTCAGGTATTCAGTCAGAATACCAAAACGCCAACAGGAAAAAGCGCTAAACTTTCCCCAGTTTGCTATAGTGACAGACCTGGTGCTAAGGGCACACCGGAAAGATGCGTTAAGAGCTTGGAGAAAACACGCATCAAACGCTTGAGGAGATAAAAAAAAGACTGAGATTGGTCCCCCTTTAATCGCTTCTCTAACAGAAATTAGAGCATGAAAGACCCAAGACTCTGCTGGTCCTTTCATGGGTGGGGAAGCCCCCTCCACACAGATCAGGCTCCCTACGACTGATCTGGGACACCGAAGCGATAATAAGACGTCACATTCGAACATCTCATTCAGTCTTGGTGAAGTTACCCATCCCTCTCTTAAAGGGACGGCACCTACCAGCAGTTCATTTACAACTGATCCACGATGTGACGGTGGATACTCTATTTCGATACAAACCAATAGAGTTGGAATGGTCCATGGGCGCAGACATATTCCCTCCCAGATGGGAACAAGTCCCGGAACTGCAATTCGACCTCTTCATCACGAGCGTCTTCGAGAAACTACCTCGCTATATAGCCCCATACGAGGATCCTCTAGTGGGGCTGATAGACTAGATGAGGCTGGTCCTAGCTCTGACCCTAGGTATATTTCCGAAGATTCAGAAATTAACTGCCTTCGTTTTATCACAGAGAACCCAAACCCTTCATTTCATGATTTTCTCGTTCTAGCGGTTAGAAAAAGGTTTGGGATCTCAAAAGGCAATATAGAATTCTTAGAAGAATACAAGGCCAAGTCAACTAGAAGACAATATGAGTCTTCCTGGAAAAAGTGGGTTGCGTTTGTCAAAGCAAAAGGACCGAAAGAAATTTCAATGAACTTCTGTCTGTCCTTCCTTGTCCACCTTCATAGCCAAGGTCTGGCGGCCAATACGATAAATACGTGCAAGTCAGCCTTGACTAGGCCTCTCCTATATGCCTTTCAAGTGGATCTGGCGAATGAAATCTTTAATAAGATTCCGAAGGCATGTACTATGCTTGAGCCCGCGGTACCACCAAAGCCCATCTCTTGGTCTTTGGACAAGGTCTTACATTATGCCTCATCTGTGAACAATGAAGATTGTTCTCTTAAGGATCTAACCCAAAAGGTTATTTTTCTGTTCGCTATCGCCTCCGGGGCTAGGGTTAGTGAAATAGTGGCCCTATCCAGAGATGAGGGTCACATTCAGTTCACGGAAGTGGGAGAACTGAATCTATTTCTTGATCCATTCTTTCTCACTAAAAACGAGCTACCCACTAAGAGGTGGGGTCCCTGGAGAATCTGCCCTCTGAAGGAAGATGTCTCTCTATGTCCTGTAGAGTGTCTAAAGGTCTATCTTCATAGAACTTCAGACTTCAGGGGAGGACAGCTCTTTAAAGGAGAAACTTCTGGATCAAATTTATCCCTAAAACAACTAAGTCCCTGGAGAATCTGCCCTCTGAAGGAAGATGTCTCTCTATGTCCTGTAGAGTGTCTAAAGGTCTCTCTTCGTAGAACTTCAGACTTCAGGGGAGGACAGCTCTTTAAAGGAGAAACTTCTGGATCAAATTTATCCCTAAAACAACTAAGGGTGAAGCTCACCTACTTTATTCGTAGAGCGGATCCGGACAGTACTCCCGCAGGTCATGATCCGAGAAAGATTGCTTCATCACTGAACTTCTTTCAGTATATGGACTTTGAGCGCCTTCGTTCATACACTGGATGGAAATCCTCCAGAGTGTTTTACAAACACTATGCAAAACAAGTGCATGAACTGAAACACTTAGTAGTGGCGGCAGGTAGTGTATTAAAACCTGCCCCCTAATTACTGTAGTAAACAATTTTTGGTTTGGGACCTCACATGTCCTCGCACATGTAACGGATGAGAATCATACAGAGTGTTCTACATACACTATGCTAGACAAATTCATGATCTGAAGCAATATGTGGTGACGCCAGGTAGAATATTTAACCTGCCGTCTAATTCTACGATGAACAGCTAATTGACTGGGACTGTCAATTAAAGGGAGAAGAGGTCACCCTTCTTAGGTGTGACTTCTTTTAATTAAGTGTCACCATGATAACACTAGCTCTGTTCAAAATCCCAGGTGTGGAATTATTCAGATAGCACTAGTGCCGGTGTACGAAGTACACAGTGCAGATAGAAGTAACCAGTACAGGAATTATGAAGAGAAATTGTTTTATAATTTTCTTCAGTCTGAGAGTGGCACTCATCATTTCTTCCTTCAAGAAGGAAAAATAGTCTCTGTACTTGTTACAGGTATAATCCCATTGTCATACTACATTCGTTTTACTGAACATCTTTTAGTCATTTATTAGTAATAAATGTCTATTAGAATGTAGTGCGTCCACCTTCGCCAGACAATTGTATGTATACATACCAGAGTTCTTCAACTTACCAAAGTAAGTATCCCTCATATATTTGTATGCATCAAATAATAGATATAAGAGACACTGATGTTATTTTAGCAAATATACAACTATGAGACTATTTGTATATTCAGTGTGTACTTATGTTTGGTCATACTATGTATGTTAACCTCAAGATCCCTTTTCTACTGTCTGGAATGACTCTTCCCTGTAGGAGGCAGGAAGCACTAACATTGGTTATGATTAGTGATGGTGACGAATAACGGTAATGTCCCTTGTCTCATGTGGTCCCCATGACCATAGAAAAGGTTGCTATAAGGTTAAGGCACTGATTAAAAATCCACAGATACACTAATGCTCTGGTATGCTTCCATCAGGACAACATGGCTAGAGCCCAAAAAACGGATTTTGAGCGAAGCGAAAAATCTATTTTTGGGTGAGATGGCCATGTTGTCCTGATGGACTCACCCATCTCTTCTTAAAGAAAAGATCTTCACAGTATTCCTCCCGTGGTACTGTATCTGTAACACCACGCTCAATGCTACAAGGAATGTCCGCCGTCGTGGGAATGGCGCTGTTGTATTCCCAATAGTATTACGAGAGCGGGGAGAGCCTTTGGACGGCTCCCTTTTGCCACATCCTCCTCGAAGCCAAAACACTGTTCGGGGTGCAGATTGCTATGGAGGCGTGTCAAGAATGCGTCTGCTGATATTATGCGATATCCTTTGGAGAAATTTTAAGAATATTCGCGCCAGGAGTTAGAATTCTGGATACCTAAAGGTAAAATTCTCTGGGAATATCACTGTAGTACATATACCCCTTAGGAAGCTACTTTAAGGAACTTCCATCAGGACGACATGGCCATCTCACCCAAAAATAGATTTTTCGCTTCGCTCAAAATCCATTCTATATATATATATATATATATATATATATATATATATATATATATATATATATATATATATATATATATATATATATATATATATATATATATATATATATATATATATATCAACTGCAGGAATCGTCATAATGCTTGTAAATCCCAGAACACTCCATACTCTGAGCTAGCCTTTGCTTTTTTTTTTCTTTTCTTTTTCTCAGCATTAAGCAAAATGCTATTCACTGGTTTACTAGCTAACAGATGGACGGAATTCATATCCCAAGATAACATAATAGCATTATTCTTTTATGTAAAATAGTATGTAGGCAAGCTCTGTGTATTTTGTTCCGGTTATAAGTTTTACAAGGTAAAATCAGCAAGTTATTTGAAGGTTGTAATTTTTCTGAATTGGCCTAATATTCATCAAATGGTAATTAGAATATTGTAAATTGCATAGGTCAAAAGTTTGTATTTCAAGACAAAATATCACGCAGACTATTGTTTCAATATTATGTATATCGTAGACTATTGCTCAACTCGTCGGATTCGTTCTCTGAATAAGACAGCCATGAGTGGTAGCAGGCATGCGATAAACCCTCCTCGCCCTCGGAAACTTGCCAAGCAATTGTATTTGTAGCCTCTACTACATCCCTGCATGTTGTCACGTATTCATTATGTTCTTAGGTCCGATTGCAAACAGTTAGCAGCAACATATATGCTTATCACATGCTAAACGTGAAGAAAAGTATGCCAGACATGTACATGAAATTTAGCGTGTACAATAATGTACTAAAAAAATCCTAATCATGTTCTGGTAGTATCTTTATCATCTTAATCATGCACTCAGTGACCTTTGAACTAGGGTAAACAAACCGCTAGGTAGTCAAAAAGATGTCAATTACAAATGGAGTTGTTCTTTTTTATATATTTTAGCCGATGTTATAACTTCAATTTCCATTATGCCATCGCTTTAAGTATTTTATTAATTATGATTAATCCGATTGTTTAGAATAAATTTAATCACAATACATCAGAAAAAAATTCGATAAAAACAATGTTTATTGTGGGAATTACTCTAGTACTGATAACTAATACTACTGTATATTGCTTACATCTTCAAATTATATAGATTCTACTGAAAATATCTCCTAAGATATTCCATATTTTTCTATCAATAGGTATCACATTTATAAAAGTGACTCTAGTCAAATATTTGAGAGTTTACGTGAAAAGAGTTTTTTGTTTCCAACCAAACGTATCCAGAGACAACTTTTACTCGTAAATAAGAGATAAAGTGCGGCTGCCGTGAGAGTGACCGTCTGCTGAATGACGACTGGCAGCTGGAAGTGCCAATCTTACCCTGTGGTAGACGAAACTCCTCAATACTTTGTGAGAATTTAACTATTAGATTAAATTTTATCGGGTATAATTCTGGCTTCTCAGTTTGTTGTTGTTTTTCAGGTATGAAAAAGTTTATAATCCCCGTTTCTCTGCTTTAGACATTGTGATAAATTATATATCATAAGAAATGACACTGAAAGATATTGTGTAGGTTACTGATTAATTAATCTTATATGATAGGAAAATCCTGTATGTTGACATTTGTGGTACCAAAGTCCATAACTTATTAATAAAATCAAGGCCAGTTTGTTATGGATTCTACAAGTATCGATTGGGTTGACCGACCTCTGCTGTTTTGATTTTTATTCCATGTAGTGTTTTGAGACTTTCTCACCAAATACTTTTCCAGAGTATTAATATATTATGTATATCTGACTATTTTCTTATAAACCACTAGATTATATGTTTCCCAACTTCTTAACTTGAAATGATTTATTAGAGTGAGTCTTGATTACAAATACAAAAATATTACAGAAGTAAAAAAAGAATACTGTACTGTATTCATAGCCTACTGCAAATCAAACCATAACAAGTTTGTGAAATCCATATCAAACAATAGTTATTGATAGTCATCATAACAATCATGCTGAGATTATACATGGAAACATGAACGTGTAGCAAAGTTTGTAACGAATACATTCTTACCTAACCTATCCGGTAAATATATACAATACAACTACTGTACTCTATATGATACAGGCAAAGTAGGGTTTTTCTGGCATTTTCATAAGTTTTGTAAGGTTTTTATATCCATTAGTAACAAAAATTTATTGTTTTGGAGTGAGGGCAATTTTTCAATAAGTCCAAAACCTAACATTTTCCGGTAAAAAACTTATCGCACCCATCATAAAATCGTGAAAATACACCTGGAAAATCATATTTCATAAAGGTAGAGATTGAAACTTTGAGAACAGGTCACTGTTAGCTGCATAATAGAAAGGTCATCCCTACCTTATAGTCAAAGTATACTTACATTATTAGAAGGCAAGTAAGTTATTGTTCACATGATATTTACAATTTTTTACTTAACAACTATTAAGAGTTCTTGAAAATACTCTTTACAGAAATAATTCATGCAATAACTTTTGATCTTATTGTTATTGATTACTAAGATTTGTTTTTATGTTAACTAATAATGCAAATGAATCCATAAACAAAATATTAAAGCCGGGATCAGTCAACATCCTATCTTCCCGATGGCTGGGGTTCAACTGTTTGAAAGACTTCAAGACCTCTAAATTTAAAATGAAGATCAATGGTAGGCCAAGAGAGGTCACATGATAGAGACTAACACCAGGAGATGACTTATGATGAGCCACTTTTTTTTTATATTGCACACTTAGGCTATGTGATCCATTATTAAGGAATATCGAGTAAATAGTTTTTTTACGTGAAAAGGGAGGGTTTCTGTGACTAGTTGCATGGAAGAAACTACTGTAGTTTGTTATTGAGACTAAGATTGTGTAAATAAAAATGCCTAAATCATAGCAAATACAGGTATGCATTCTAACCTTATGTAATACTCTATAGTTTTCCAGTTCCTTGACATAGAGTGCCAAAAGTCTTAATAAAACTCTGCGGTTCAATCCTTCTTAACCTTCCACATCATGCCATACCTAGCATGTGTTACAACCCCTTTTCTCCCCATCACAGCATGATTGGTCTCCTCATGATCGTTCCCCTTGTGACCTCGGCCCACCTTTGACGTTCCCGTGCACTTGCATATACGGGAGCAAGATAACCTGTTACCTGTTCTTTCTTACCTGGCTAGTCCATGAGCCAGGAAATTTGCTCCCACTTGCATGACAGGGAACAGAAACAAGTGACCCCCCAGGATCGCTCTCTGCACTCGCGCAAGCATTGAGATGCCCTATCGCTTTCTCTCGATTTGTATCAAGGTTCTTCGCCACTTGAGTGACCTGTGAGTGTGAGAGCCATAGGCAGTGTTGCATTTGAAGGGGAGGCAGATTGTCAGTCATGACCCCATTCAAACTCTTCACAGTATATTCTTGAGTCTGGTCTTGGTCCACATTGTGCATTCTCTTTGGGGGGGGGGGGTTAAGAAATAAAAAGATAAAACAACAACATTGCTCCAACGGTGTCCGACACCGGTCCTACGCCAGCATAGATTTCTGAAACTGAGGGATCATTCTTGACCTTCTTGCACTCATTAGTGAGAGTAATGTCCTTGCAAAACCTGGCTCCTATAATTGTGGGCGTGACTGTTGTTCATCAAAGTTTTGACTCCCCTCAAGGATCAAGGACCTCACTTTAATTACCAGGGTCGGAACTTGCTCTTATGGCCTTGGACACAGTTAAATTCCAGATAGCCGGGCCTGAGAATTCACTGTGATCGAGGAAGAGCCTTTCTCACTCGTTCTCTCAACAGGGGAGATTCTTTTGCCTTAGGGTGTGAGCCCATCTTTCTTCCGGTTGTTTTTCCTATCTCTACATAAATGACAGGTTTGCCTGCAAAGAGACTCAAGACCGAGGGCATAGTCACCTCAGCTCTTGAGTCTACTGCCATGAAAACCTTTCATAGTCTGCCTCGAGGCAGCTTCCTGGATTTCCCAGTGGTTTGGTGCTTTGCCACTACTTAGGATTTGGCAAATCCTGATATGGCAAATTACGGTAATACCTTAAGGTACGAGTTTAATCCGTTCCGGTACCGAGTTTGTATTTCAATTTCCTCGTATCTCAGATGAATTTTTCCCATATAAAATAACTGAAAACAAATTACTGTAATCCGTTCCCACCCTCTGAAAAACCTCTAAAAACAGTACAGTATATTACAGAGGGAAGACACGTTTTTAATTGTTGTAATCAACATCCTACACTAACAAAATAACAAAGGCTATAAGCTTGTTATGAAATGTAACATTATTATGGAGTTCTTACCTTCGAGGAAGACGGTAGCGGCTAACGGCGGTGTGTGCGGAGGAGGAAGAGGAGGGAGAGAGGACGGGGAGGAGAGAGACTTGACGGCAACACGTTCGGTACGCAACACTTTTGTAACACTTCGTAACATAACTTTTAATTGTTCCGTAACTGAAATACAAACCACGCTATTTAATATGGGTAATTACTTTCGGCGTAGCTGAAACGACGAGCCATTAGATTTTTAACGAGGGTTTACTACCCCACCGCTAGTCAGCGGGGGTTAGGGAGGGGTAGCTTGTCCCCCCCCCTCCTCACACACACCTGTGATTTAGCTCACTTTGCTATCGGCTGGGGTGACGGTCGGACGTGTCCGCTTTCACCCTCGCTTTTGTTGATCAGCCATTATTAATCTTTCTTTGCTTTTTCTTTTTCCAGAGTGTTTGTGAAGTTGGCCTCTACCATTCAGTGTAGCCTAAGTGGCCTGGTTTACCTGACCGCCCTTGTGGCACATTTATGTCGACGGTCGACACGGATCCCCACACCTTGTGTCCTCATTGTAGGGGCCAACGGTGTGATAGTGTTGACGTATGTTGTGAGTGTAGGGAGTGGTCTACCTCCCAGTGGGAGAGGTTTTCTCGGCGCCGGAAGAAGAAGTCCAAACGGGAAATTTCTCTTTCAGAGGTTTCATTGAAAAGAGAAAATCCCAAGGACTCTTCCTCCGTTGCCTAAACCTCCTCCGAAGCTCCCACTCGATCGGTTTCTCCCGAGAAGCCATCGAGTGATAGCGTAGACCGTAGTTCTGTTGACCGATCCCGGGGTTTGGGAAAGGGAGTTGCCTCCCATAGTGAGGCAGCTCCTCCTCCTCCCCCGGAGGAGGATATTTCTTTTTCTGTTAATAATAATGATTTATTACACCTTTGGGCTTCCTTGGCTCTGTTTGACATGATCAAGTTTTGAGCAGCTGTCAAACAGTCGCCAACGGTAGCAGAGATCGATCCTCTGTCTATCGTCGACGTTGTTGTGACAGAGGCTTCTGACGTGTTATCTCAAACCTCTGCTCCTGATGTTGCTGCGGTAGCTGAAGGCTTAGTTTCCCCCTCCGAACATCCTTTGAGGGAGGAACTAAGTCATACGGTCTCTCCTGCCGGTGATTCTACCCCTCGGGGGAGTTCACTCACAGAGACTCCTCTTCGGAGGACTGCTGATGGTCAGCTCGCTGACCCTACGGTCCCCAGAGGGCGTATAAGGCGGAAAGCTCGCCTTCCCCTTCGCCGTAGAGGTCTTCCTTCACCTCACAAGGATGTTAGGAGGCGCCTCTTCGGCTCGTCATTTCCGCAGTCCTCCGCAGAAGAACCTCGTCGTCGTTCACCTATCCTGCCAGCTACCTCCTTGGACCTCTCCGGAGATCGTTCTGGAGATCGTTCACGATCTCCTTCGGTTGAAGGTTGTCCTTACACAGGGCACGCCGACCTTCCACCCTCCAGAACTGCTGACCTGCCGTCGCCGTTCCTGACTGCCGATGCGCTGTGGGCGCCATCACACCCTGTTATTAAACAGGCAGCGGTCCCTTCGGGGCATAAGGGACTTGAGCACAAGATTGTGTCTGTCCCTTAAGCGCAAGGTACTCCCTGCACGCCAATGACCTGCAGCAGATGTTCCTGTCTTAGCGCGCCAGCGCTCACCTGTGCGAGTGCACGCACTTGCTGTTGATCCTGCTATTACACGCTAGGGTTCCCCTGCGCGCCCACGACCACCTTCGCGCCAGCGCGCCCCTGCAATAGTTCCTGCAATAGCGCGCCAGTGCTCACCTGCACGCAACCGCTCTCCAAACCGATAGCGCACTTCTGTGCACCCGCATCCTGATGCGCGTCATGCGAGCCCACGATCTCCTGCTCGCCAGGCACGCCCACGATCTCTGGATCTGGGCGTAGTTCCAGTTGCTCCTGCTCGCCAGCGCTCACCTGTGCGCCATCGCGCACAGTCTCCATCGCGCGCCCACAAGGTTGCGCAAGTGCGCACTCGCCTACTGCATCAGCCAGATACGCGCTCGTGCGCTAGAGATATTTCTCCTGCGCACGTGCGCCCAACGTTTTCCTCCTCACGGGCCCTTCGGCAAGATCTGCGCGCGTGCGAACAATCGCCTTCGCGCGCGAGCGCTCATCCAGCCTCCTGCGCACCACCTGTCATCGCCTGTTCAGGCCGCCATGCGCCCGCGCGCGCGCGATCATTCTCCCGCGCGCGACCCAGGGCAGGGCCCATCGCGCGATCCCCAGAGCGATCATAGGCGCGATCCCACATGTGAGGCCGCAGGACATCGCGCGGCCAGGTCATCATCGTCTATTCCCCACCCCGCAAGTGCAGAATAGCGCGCTCGTCGGAGGAGGGGAGGTTCCCGGATAGGTTCAAGGACTCTTCTTCTTCTGTTTCAGCATCTTTTCAGGCGAACCCTCGTTTGGTCACTCCCCCTAGGGATCGAACGATCCCCTTCCCTCCAGAGGAAGTGACTGACAGCGCGACTGTCAGTCCTCAGCCCTGGTTTGGTACCATTGTCAGAGCTTTCTTGCAGGCTTTTAAGCCTGTATTCTCTGAACTTGGTCACAAAACAGTGGCGGCTTCATCTCCCCTGAAGAAGAAGAGAGGAGTTCCTTCCGTGGTAACTTTTCCAAGGGCGAAACTGTCTCCTCGGAAGTTCTTGAGGAAGGCTCCCTCTCCCCCCCAGACTTTCTCTCCCTCCCCTGCGGACGAGGATTTCCCGTCCTCTGAGGAGTCAGGTGAGGCGGGTCATTCCCCCATCGCACCAATGGGGGAAACCCCACCTCTCCCCGAGAAGTCTTCTAGGGTAGGGGTTGAGAAGAGTCTTCCACCATCACTGCTGGAGTCCTGTCTCCCTCCTAGGAGGGAGCCGAAGGACTCGAAGACTTTGCCCAAGTCTTCATCAAGGATTAGACAGGAGCCAGCAAACTCTCGAGTGAGACCGCAAGACTTCATGTGCACACTGGACCTGAAGGACGTGTACTTCCAGATCCTAGTCCATCCGTCTTCAAGGAAGTACTTAAGATTTTGCCTAGACAACAAGATCTACCAGTTCAAGGTGCTGTGTTTCAGTCTCCCCACAGCACCGCAGGTGTTCACCAGAGTGTTCACCCTAATATCTTCATGGGCTCACAGGATCGGTATCCGTCTCCTCCGTTACCTGGACGACTGGCTGATCCTAGCAGACTCGAAGGCAACCCTTCTTCGTCACTGGGACAGACTTTTGGGACTTTGCCAAGATCTAGGGATCATGGTAAATCTCGAGAAGTCCTCTCTGCTGCCCACTCAGAAACTGGTTTACCTAGGCATGATCATAGACACCAATCTCTACAAAGCCTTCCCATCAGACGACAGGATAGCAAGGCTGAGGAAGGTCGCAAGCCCTTTTCTCAGATGAGAAGAACTTCCAGCCCAATCGTGATTACGTCTCCTCGGTCACCTTTCATCATTGGCTCGTCTAGTTCCCAACGGTCGCCTCAGGATGAGATCCCTCCAGTGGCGTATCAAGGTTATGATTTCCTGGACGTCCTGATCCCTATGGGACCTGCGGAATGGACGGACCTCCAGTGGTGGGTGACAGACGAGAACCTATGAAGAGGAGTGGATCATCTCGTTCTTCCCCCGGATTTGATGCTGTTTACGGACGCCTCAAAGAAAGGTTGGGGGCCCCACGTACTGCATCACAGGACCTCAGGCCTGTGATCAGAATCAGAAAAGTACCTCCATATAAATCTCCTAGAGATGAAGGCCTTCTTCCTGGCTCTTCAACAGTTCCATCAATACCTGGCGGGTCACTCTGTGGTGGTGATGAGCGACAACACCACAGTAGTGGCTTACATCAACAAACAAGGAGGTACCTTTTCGAAGCAGCTATCCCATCTTGCAGTAGAGATACTGAGATGGGCCGAAACCCACTTGATTCCACCATCGGCACGCTTCATTCCAGGCAAAAGGAATGTGCTCGCCGACAATCTGAGCAGAGCATCTCAGATAGTGAGTACTGAGTGGTCTTTGGATTATCTAGTAGCCAACAAAGTCCTGACTTTGTGGGGTTCTCTGACTGTAGATTTGTTCGCAACAGCGCTGAACTTCAAGCTTCCGCTGTACTGCTCCCCAGTCCCAGATCCCAAGGCTCTCTGGCAAGATGCTTTCCAACAACGGTGGGACAACATCGACGTTTACGCCTTTCGACTGTTCTGTCTGATGAGGAGGGTGCTCAACAAGACCAGAACATCAGTCAATCTCTCAATGACCCTCATAGCTCCGCTATGGCAGTACTGTGCGCGGAATGGTTGCCGGACCTTCTGCAACTCCTAACGGAGCTACCGAGAGAACTCCCTCCACAGCACAATCTTCTCAGACAACCACATGCCAACATCTACCACTTCACGCCTGGAGACTATCCAGCATCTCCTCGCTGAGAGAGGATTTTCGCAGCAAGTTGCTGTCAGGATGTCTGGACATCTGCGAAAGTCATCCGCAATAGTCTACCAGGCAAAGTGGAAAGTCTTCTGTGGTTGGTGTCGTGGAAGGGGTATCTCTCCACTCGATCCCACTATTCTAACAATAGCGGAGTTCCTGGTGTATTTGCGAGAAGAAATGCGCCTTTCACCATTGGCAGTGAAAGGCTATCGCTCAGCCTTGAGTCTAGCTTTCAGTCTGAAAGGAATGGACATTTCTTCATCGCTAGAACTTTCTCTACTCATACGTAGTTATGAACTTACCTGCCCTCAGTCGGAAGTGAGACCTCCTCCATGGAACGTAGTTCGAGTTCCCAGGTCTCTTAAGAGACCTCCCTATGAACTATTACGCCAGGCATCAGATCGCCACCTAACCTGGAAGACGGTGTTCCTAATAGCTTTGGCTTCGGCCAAGCGTGTTAGCGAACTTCATGGTCTCTCATATGACACTACCCATTCAAGGGGATGGGGGGAGGTAACATTCAGCTTCGTCCCTGAGTTTATTGCTAAGACTCAGAATCCTGGGGTAGCGGATCCTCGGTTCGACTCCTTCCGGATTTCTAGTCTCCGTTCTGTAACAGATGACCCAGACCATCTCTTACTATGCCCAGTAAGGAGTTTGAGGCTATATCTTAAAAGAACAGCTGCAGTCCGTTCTCATGTGCCAGCATTATTCGTCAGCACAGGGAGGACTAAGAGGAGGGTCACCAAGAACACCATCTCGGCATGGATTCGTAGGGTGATTCATCTGGCCTTGAATTCAGATCCTCCTCCGTCACATCCCCCCTAGAGCCAGGTTTCCCAACCCTGGGGTCGCGACCCCAAATGGGGTCACCAAGCGTTTTTCCTGGGGTCGCCAAAATCTCAAAATATCAAAATTAAAATAATAATTCAAAATATGGCAGAACTCGCAGTAGAGAAAAAATATATAAACGTATTTGCAGACCTTTATTTATCGACTTGTATATATCTATTCATATATAAATATAAAAAAAACTAAATTTCAATGGTGGTATCCCTGAGTGCCGTAAGCGTTTGATATGTGAATTGTGAACAGCATCACCGCCCACTTCCAACCAGGCAGGCAGGCACTCCAGCTGTACTGCCGTAGCGGGAAACACTATCTGCAATTTGTTCGTCTTATATCGGTATTCTGATGCATTTATATCTGTATAGTGATTTTGAATGTGCTGCATAGGTTGAACTCGGTCTTTGTTTCTTCAAAATTCTTAATTACTCTCGAAAAAGTGGTATGCCGACAATAGAAACTGAGTACTTCCCTTGCTGACGAAGTACTGCAACACAGTGTTAGTGGATGATAGCCTATCACAGTGTTCATAATTAAGGCTTCTAAAACCACATGGTACCCCCCACCATATTTAAAGAGAGAGATGGGCAAAGGAAGAGGAAGAGATGCGGAGAGGCCAGGGAGGGAGGAGGGGGCACTTTTTATGCCCTCTCTTACATTTTCCTCTTTCCCCTCGCCACCCTTTCCTTGCTTTTCTTCCCCCTTCCCCGTCTTTCCACGCCCCTTCTCCTCCTGCTTCTGTTTTACTCCTCCCCTCCTCTCCTCCGTCTGGTCCCCCCTCCTCTCTTCGATATTTCCTTGTCACCTCCCCTTCCTTTTTATTTACCTCTTGTGCGTTTGTTTTGTTTTTATTGTTATTTCATTTATTGTGTCATTAGATGAGTGATTTTATTTGTATGTTCTTGTGAAGTTGGCGCGTCTGCGGCGCTGGTCACTTGGACAAAAAGGTCGTTGGTTTGGCGGTTGTTTAGAAATTTGGAGGCTTTTATGTCGTTGGTTTTTTAGGTTGTTGGTTTGGCGGTTGTTCAGAGATTTGGAGTATTGTATATGGCTGGTTATTGAGGTGGTTGTTTTGGCGAGATTTGGAGTGCTGTATATTATTGATTTTTTCGGTTTTTGCTTCGTCTTATTTACTGCGATTTGCAAATATATTACATCTATTTTCCTTGTTACACCTTCCTTGACCCCTCCCCTCCTCTACACCTCCTCCTCCTTGTTCCTTGCCCCTTCACTTTTCTTGCTACCTACCCTCTTTCTTTATTCCTCATTGTCATATTTGCTTCTCTCCGTCCCCCCTCTTTCCTATTCTCTCAACCATCCTTCTCTTTCCTTGTCCCCCTCCTCTTCTCTTTCCTTGTCCCCCTTCTCTTCTCTTTCCTTGGCCCCCATCCCCTCTTCTCTCCTTGGCCCCTTCCCCTCCTCCTTCATGGCTGACTGTACCAAACATCTTTTGTCTGATTTGTAACTGAACTGCCATCAAAACAAAAAACAGAACATGATTTGAGGGTAGCACTTTGTAAGACTGAACCACGAATAGAGAAACTTAGCAGCATGATCCAGGCCCAAGGCTCCCATTAAAATCAGTTTACCATTTAACAGAAAACATTTATACTTTGTTTGTTTTTGTGGAATGTGACAAAATATTATACCAGAAGTGGGGTTTTTGATTGATATTAAGCCTTAAATTTTAAATATTAAACTTAGCCGGTGAATATATTGGCGTGCTACTGTCTTAAGCACACATTTGAGTATGAGTTGTTTTCAGATGTATTTAAATGGATTAACTGAATACATCTTAATAGTTTTTAAGTTTTATTCTATAAAACAACAGAGTTAAACATCTCCATCACTGGAGGAAGCTGTGTTGGTCCAGATGACCAATTCTGGTGAAGTTTAGATATGAACTGAATAAATTATCGATATCACAGATATCGTATGCTTGGTTTAATTTAGCCACGTGACGGAATCGGAAGACACCTGCATCCGGTGACGTCACAAACTTTCACACGAGGAGACAATGTGTTGACGTTAAGAAAGACTGTCAATTTGCCGAGGTTTGCATTATACGTCCTGTTTACAATTTGAATGACTACAGCAAATCCCAGGGTTAGCTCTTCCAACCAACATGACATATTACGTCATTTGTTTTAAACATGTAATATTAACTATTCTAATCATTACAAATATATATATAGCTTACGTCCCCGACAGTCGACAGATTCCAAAAACTCGCGAGCGATCGCCATGAAGGCTGCCGGGTGTGCCCACCAGCGCCGACTATCGGCCAGATACCGCATATACTTCTCAACCAAACCAGTTCTTCTCTGTCGGTGGTAGTGACAGCATTGGTTCCGCTCGCGCTTTACCTCAAGTTTCTACTGATTGGTGAAGTACTTGTTCATGGTTTTATGGCTTTCGCCGTGTTGGATTATTCTCAAGCAATACGATCTTCAAAAGAAATGCTTTTGAAAGAAGAGAAACATTTTTTACCCTTGCTTTTTTAATCTCTCTCTGGATTTTCCATAGAGAAAAGATGGCCGACCCTTCCCTCAGTGTACGGAAGTGTGTTAAAGGCTTTTAGTAATTATTTTATCACTTTATGAATTATTGTTGATATTTATAGATTTACCTCTATATATTTTATATCTCACCCGCCTTTATTAGGCCTCTTCGATTCCCTTTCCATTTATACTAAACACCGAGATAAATTTTATATATTTGTTTAGAAGCGACCTATGCCTATTCTTTGTAGGCGGTACGGACTTGGAAAGCGAAGTTAAACAACGTTGAGCCCATTCAACTTTTATATTTGTTTAGATTGATGAGATGAATATTTTTAGAAAATATTTTAAGAAATTTATTCTTTGAATAGCCTTTGTGCTGTTTTCAAAGATGAACTAACGTTTGGTTTATTTATGCTACGCAGTTTGCACTCTATCGTTACGATAGAGAAAGAGAGAATCACGGTTTCACTTTGCAGAAAGAGTAAATCGTTTTTGACGTTTTGTTCATTCTTCTTACAAACTGAAGTTTTTTAGATACTAATATAAAGGAACATGTTAATTTTCAATTTCTTAGTCCTTTTAGTATTTTCCTTTAGTCAAATAACCTTTTATTGACGAAGAGTGAGTGAGCCTTTCTCTTGTGAGTGGCAAGAGAGCGAGAGAGAGAGAACGATCCAAATCTTTATTCTCGCAGATATTTACTCTCGTCCCAAGTCTCTGTACGGGGGGAGAGAGAGAGAGAGAGAGAGAGAGAGAGAGAGAGAGAGAGAGAGAGAGAGAGAGAGAGAGAGAGAGAGAGAGAGAGAGAGAGAGAGGATATAACGTTCTAGTTTTTATTCTCATCCCAAGGCACTGTACGGTGAGAGATTGAAAACGTTGTCCTTAAGTGATTTGGTTTTAGTCTCCTCCCAAGTCACTGATCTTTTTAACTTTATATATTTCCGTTTTATTCTATATATATGTATATGTTTATTATTTGCATGTGTGTTTCATTTTGTACTAATGAGCTTACATTATACGACATTTTTCGCAATTCTAACCTTTTGATTTAAGGGAGAATTGCGTGCTTCAGGTAGAAATCAGCTTTATTCATGTCTAATGTGAAATTATTAAAAAATGCAATGTCAGTGAAGAAAGTGCGAAAAACATGTTCAGTGTTGCGGAGGGTTTGTTTGTTCGTGCTTGTCACTTGCCTAGTCCGAGACCTCTTTCAGGCTCCCCTACACCAGGGAGAAGGAATGTCGTAGGACCTAAGGTAGTGAGAGGTGTAAACCAACGAACAGACGTTCCCTCAAAGGTATCAGACGTTGCTCTTCAAGCACGTCCTTGCCATAGGACAGGAGAGACGAAGTTCTCCTCGTCTTCCGATGATTCGTCTCTTTAAAAACCTTGGCGTAAGGTTTCGAGACGGTTGAAACGTTGTTTAGTTCCTTCAGAACAAGTTCAATGTCCTAGCTGTAGTCATCATGAGAGTCCCGTTCATAGCGATGACGTTCATGTACAGACGTTTCCGACGTCACGATCTATTCAGAGTGCGGTTGATCCGAAGTTAAGTGTTTTGCAAGATATGCTGTTAAAGCTTTCTTCTTTAATGAAAGCTTACGATCCTGTTCCTGTGCGAAAGGATCCTTTGCTTTTTGTACGTCACGGTTCTGGGATACGTGATTCAGGTCTTCAACCTTCTAAACGAGCTTTGTTACGTCACGTTGACGTTATCCCTAGTGGCAGCTTTGCTGTTAAACGAGATGCGGAGCATAAATCTCGATGTAACTTTGATCGACAGTCAGTTAAGTCGAATCATAACTTTGATCAGCAGTCACTGCAGTTCCTCCGAGACTTTGAACGTCAGCCACCGCAGTCACAGCGTGACGTTGAGCTGCAGACACCGCAGACTCGACGTGACGTTGAGCGGTAGACACCGTAGACGCGACGTGACGTCGAGCGTCAGTCACCGTAGTCACGATATAGCATCGAACAGCAGTCACCGCTGTTACTACGTGACGTTTGAACGTCAGCCACCGCAGTCACAGCGTGACGTTGAGCTGCAGACACCGCAGACACGACGTGACGTTTAGCGGTAGACACCGTAGACACGACGTGACGTCGAGGGTCAGTCACCGTAGTCACGATATAGCATCGAACAGCAGTCACCGCTGTTACTACGTGACGTTTGAACATCAGTCACTTCTGTCACGACGTGTAGTAGAATAACATTCTCTGCAGTCACAACGTGACATCGACCCTCCAACTTTAACTTCTGTTCATATACAGGTTGATGTAGCCTGTCAGGCTTTTCCTTCACGTCATTCTGAATATAAATCTCCTTCTCGCAAGACTTTAGATTTATCAGATGATGTGCCTTCTGAAGAGGTTGATGACCCCCTTTCAACTAATGTACCTTTGGGGATTCATTCAGAAGAGGAGTAACCTAGGGTTGTCCAACAATCCCTTGTTTTTAAAATTATGAATTTCTTTAGGGAAATTTTGTCCTACTCGTTTTGTAACGGCTGCTCCACGTTCTCCGCCGTCTGAGTTTACTCTTGGCATGACTTTCTGCGACTCCTACATATACGAAGTCAGTTCTCTCTTGTTCTTCCAAGAGAGCCATGCTCTTACTGGGAGACTGGTTGGAATCCAGGAGAGGTTTAGGAAAGTCTGCTTTTGCTTTTCCTCCTTTTTAAATTAGCTTCTCGCTTGAGCGTCTGGTGTGACACAGGAGAAGTTCTCGGCTTGGGAGTACCTGCCTCTGCCCAGGGAGACTTCTTAAGCCTAGTGGACTCTCCTCGTCGTCTAGCCATGAGATGCTCCAAGATTTTATGGTCTTCTTCAGAGCTAGACCATCTCCTGAAAGGAGTTTTTCGAGCGTTTGAAGTATTTAATTTTTTGGATTGGTCCCTGGGAGCCTTAAGTAAGAAGGTCTCTCCAGCTGACAATGTATTGCTGTACAAATTATGTCATGCATGAACAAGGCTATAAGGGATGGCTCCAATGAACTGGCAGCCACGTTCACTGCAGGAGTACTTAAGATGTAAGTGCACTCAATGTGTTCATTGTCAAGACAAAGTTCACGATGAAGACTGCCAAATCTGTCTTGGCAGCAGTAAAGGAAGGCGTCTGGATGGTCTCTCTCGACCTTCAGGATGCATACTTCCACATCCCGATTCATCCAAACTTTCAACAATATCTGAGGTTTGTGGACGGGAAAGTAGTGTACCAATTTCGAGCACTGTGCTTCGGCCTCAGTCCTGCTCCTCTTGTTTTTCTCAAGGCTCATGCAAAATGTAGCAAGCTTTCTACATTTTTCAGGGATCAGAGCCTCCCTTTATTTTGACGACTGGCTAATCAGCGCGTCGTCATTAAATCGCTGTCTGGAAAACCTAAAATGGACAATAGACCTAACCAAGGAGCTAGGTCTCATAGTGAACGTAGAGAAGTCGTAACTTACAGTACTCCATCCCAGACTATTCTTTATTTGGGGATGGAGATACAGTGTCGAATTTTTCCGGCCTTTTCGTCTACCACAAGAATGGAACAAGCTCTGTTAAATGTCCGTCACTTGCAAGAGAAAAACAGTTGCTCTGTAAGAGTTTGAACGAGCCTCGTGGGAACTCTTTCATCGCTGGAGCAGTTTATCTCTCTGGGGAGACTCAACCTTTGCCCTCTCCAATTTCACCTAAACCATTGGAACAAGGAGAAGGGCTTAGAGAGTATCTCTATCCCAATCTCCAACTCAGTCTAGACATGTCTGACTTGGTGGGACAGCAACATCAGACTTCGAGAAGGTCTTTCTCTTGCGATCAAGAACCCAAACCATGTGTTGTATTCAGATGCATCGGATTTGGGTTAGGGAGCGCCACTGGACAGTCTGGAATGCTCGGGTCTTTGGTCCACGGATCAGAAGGAACTCCATTTAAGGCAAGTAACATCTCTCTTTTGACGAGATTTGTGCAAGGAGAAATGAATGTCTTAGCGGACTGCCTCAGCAGAAGAGGACAAGTCATCTCCATGGAGTGGACGTTGCACAAGACTGTGTGCGAGAAGCTATGGATGGCATGGGGTCAACCCACCATAGATCTTTTTGCGACTTCACTGACAAAGAGGCTCTCGACTTACTGCTCTCCAGTTCCAGATCCAGAGGCAGCCCACATAGACGCTTTCCTGTTGGACTGGTCTCGCCTAGACATCTATGCCTTCCCACCATTCAAGATCCTAGACAAGGTTCTTCAGAAGTTCGCCTCTCACGAAGGGACCAGGTTGATGTTGGTTGCTCCCCTCTGGCCCGCGACTGAGTGGTTCACAGAGGTACTTCTATGGCTAGTAGACATTCCAAGAAGTCTACTGTTGCGGATGGATCTCCTGCGTCAGCCTCACGTAAAGAGATTTCATCAAAGCCTCCCCACGCTTCGTCTACCTGCCTTCAGACTATCGAAAGACTCTCTAGAGCTCGAGGGTTTTCGAAGGAGGCAGCTAGAGCGATCGCGAGGGCTAGAAGATCCTCTACCATCAGGATTTATCTATCTAAATGGGAGGTATTTAGAGACTGGTGCAAGTCCTCCTCTATTTCCTCTTCCAGTACCTCTGTAGCGCAGATTGCAGATTTTCTGCTTTATCTGAGAAATGGTCGCTCCCTTTCTGCATCTACCATTAAAGGCTACAGAAGCATGTTAGCTTCTGTTTTCAGGCATAGAAATTTGGGTCTATCTAATAACAAAGATCTTCAAGACCTTCTTAACCCTGGATAGGTACGCTCCTCGGACACCCCTTTAAGGGTATACTCGGACGCGAACGACCCCGACGCCAAAAAAAATGCTTGAAAAATCAGTTTTTGCAGTAACCTCTTTTTTTCTTTTGCCAAAAAAAACTTCAATGAATGCTTAAAACAACTGTAAAGATAAATACTACTCATCTGCAGAAAAACTATTTATTATAAATATTTTAAAAAATTAAGTAGAAAAAAAAAAGACCTGACATAAAAATTCATAAAAAAAAAGTTTATACATATATACACAAATCCTTTTAGGAATTGATTCTTGAATGTTTAGGACACATCTTGATGTATTTTGGATGAAGTCAGACCCATGGAGGTGAAGATCTGAAATGAGAAAAAAAGTGTAACTTTTTTTGGCCAAAAAAATTTGTCCAAATTTCATGAATTTTTTTGGGTACCCAAATGAAATAGGAAGTGGCTAATTTTTTTGGGGAATAAACATATGTTATCCTAAAATAGAAATATGTAAAAAAATCTTCATTATTTTGTAAATTACATTTATATCAGGGGCCATATCTAAAGGTAATTTTTTGAGTACTTAGAAATTTCGTAAAAAAATACATATATTTAATATATAATATGATATTTATGCAGGTAAAAATATACCAAAATATCACAAATTCTATAGGGAACAAGAATATATATAGATAGGGCAACTTACGCTTCGGATATGTCCACAAAATGGCCGCCAACCACACTGACTCAGACTCCCTAATCTGCCACTTGAAATGTAGGAAGGGCATGTCAATTTCAAGGTGTTATTTACTAATCTAATTATTATTGGATATGCATAAAAATTGTATGGTGGGTTGCTGGATAATTGTCGATTATTTTACGACTATAAAATTGAAATTCTGACCCAAAAAATTTTTTTTGAAGGGAAATAAAATCGAAAAAAAAACAAAAATGTGGAACAATATAATATTTTAGCTAAAAAAATTTGATGATATTCAATCAAAAAAGAAGTAAACAAAATTTTCCGACAAATAAACATCTAGAGGAATCATTACTCTGTGATAGTTCCTTAGTACGTAGTAATTTTGAAAGAAATGGGAAAAAACGAAAAAATGGCAATCACTGGAAAATCGAACACATACCTATATATACGCCATATCTGGCTAAAAAAAAGATAGGCATGGGTAGCCAGATCATCTAGAAACACTTTCCAACACTATAAAAATATAAGTTTTGCGACACTACTTGCCAATTCCTTACGGTAACATGACTAAACAAAAAAATGCAAAACAAATAAGAAGGAGCACTCGCGGAAAAATGGCTAACATTCTAATATACGGCATTTCAGAAAAAAAAAAATTCAGCCACGTGCTAGGCAAACCATCAAGGCACATTTTCCGACAAATAAACATCTAAATGAATCATTACTCTGTGATAGTTCCTTAGTACGTAGTAATTTTGAAAGAAATGGGAAAAAATGAAAAAATGGCAATCACAGGAAAATCGAACACATACCTATATATACGCCATATCTGGCTAAAAAAAAAGATAGGCATGGGTAGCCAGATCATCTAGAAACACTTTCCAACACTATAAAATTATAAGTTTTGCGACACTACTTGCCAATTCCTTACGGTAACATGACTAAGCAAAAAAATGCAAAACAAATAAAAAGGGGTACTCGCGGAAAAATGGCCATTCTAATATACGGCATTTCAGAAAAAAAAAATTTCAGCCACGTGCTAGGCAAACCATCAAGGCACATTTTCCGACAAATAAACATATAAATGAATCATTACTCTGTGATAGTTCCTTAGTACGTAGTAATTTTGAAAGAAATGGGAAAAAATGAAAAAATGGCAATCACAGGAAAATCGAACACATACTTATATATACGCCATATCTGGCTAAAAAAAAAAAATAGGCATGGGTAGCCAGATCATCTAGAAACACTTTCCAACACTATAAAAATATAAGTTTTGCGACACTACTTGCCAATTCCTTACGGTAACATGACTAAGCAAAAAAATGCAAAACAAATAAAAAGGGGCACTCGCGGAAAAATGCCCAACATTCTAATATACGGCATCTCAGATAAAAAAAAAGACATGCACGTGTTAGCCCAACCATCAAGGCACACTTTCTAACACATAAACATGAAAAAAAAAATGAATAATATACGGCAATTCCTTACTACGTAGTAAATTTTTACAAATATTGAAAAAAAACAGAAATTGGCAACCGCAGTTAAATACCCAATATACCAATAACTACGTCGCATCTGACAAAAACAAAGTCACGCATGGGTAGCCAGATCATCTAGACACACTTTCCAACACTAAAAAAGCAAAAGTTTTACGACACTATTTGGCAATATCTTACGGAAAAATGACTTGGCAAAAAAATTTAAAAAAATGAAAAAGGGGCACTCGCGGTAAAATGCCCAACATTCTAATATACGGCATCTCAGATAAAAAAAAAGACATGCACGTGTTAGCCCAACCATCAAGGCACACTTTCTAACACATAAACATGAAAAAAAAAATGAATAATATACGGCAATTCCTTACTACGTAAAATTTTTTACAAATATTGAAAAAAAACAGAAATTGGCAACCGCAGTTAAATACCCAATATACCAATAACTACGTCGTATCTGACAAAAACAAAGTCACGCATGGGTAGCCAGATCATCTAGACACACTTTCCAACACTAAACAAGCAAAAGTTTTACGACACTATTTGGCAATATCTTACGGAAAAATGACTTGGCAAAAAAATGAAAAAAAATGAAAAAGGGGCACTCGCGGTAAAATGGTCCTCGTGGTGATGAACGACATTTTAACTAAAAAAAAAATCATGCACATGGTAGCCAAACAATCCACCAAGACTTTCCACAACTGATAACCTATACAAGTTGCACCATTCTACGACAATTTCATAATACGTAATAACTTTGATAATTATGCAAATTACCTTAGAAGGGTAAACTCGGTCGCGCTCGACCCCGACGCGTCTCAGAAATCGGGGAAGGAGTACAGCTACAGCAATGCACATCTGGACACTACTAGAGCGTGTAGGGGAGACACCTCCTGCAGGTCGATCACCCACAAATTCAGTCACGGGGGTGAGTCACGTGAGAAAAACCTCTTTTTTTTTTACGCTCGGGGTCGCGTACGACCCACCGTACCTATCCAGGGTTAAGTCTTTCGAGACTTCCAATGAGCGTCATATTTCTGCTCCTACTTGGAACTTGGACGTGGTCCTGCAGTTCCTTATGTCAGACAGGTTTGAACCGTTAAGTTCGGCCTCCCTGAAGGATCTTACCCTCAAGACACTTTTCTTGGTGAGCTTGGCTTCTGCGAAAAGGGTTAGTGAGATACATGCTTTTAGCAAGAATATTGACTTCTCCGCTAATAAAGCAGTATGCTCTCTTCAGCTTGGTTTTTTGGCCAAAAATGAACTTCCGTCTCGTCCATGGCCTAAATCGTTTGAACTTCCCAGTCTATCTGAAATTGTTGGGAATGAAGTTGAAAGAGCGCTATGCCCCGTTAGAGCTCTTAGTTTTATTTATCTAGAACTAAACTGCTGTGAGGTTTTTTCAGAGGCCTTATGGTGCTCCGTTAAAAGCCCTCTTTGCCTATGTCGAAGAATGCGTTGTCTTATTTTACTGTATTAGACTATTGATTAGAGAGGCACACTCTCATTCAAGTGAGAAGGATCGTAATTTGCTTAAAGTTAAGGCTCATGAAGTTAGAGCGGTAGCAACTTCAGTAGCATTTAAACAAAATAGATCCCTTAGAAGTATTAGGGATGCGACCTTTTGGAGAAGCAAGTCGGTGTTCGCTTCATATTACAGTACTTGAAAGATGTCCAGACTCTTTATGAGGACTGCTACACATAGGGACCATTCATAGCATCGAGTGCAGTAGTGGGTGAAGGTTCTACCGCTACATTCCCTTAATCCCAATATCCTTTTAATCTTCTCTTGAAATTTTTAATATTGTTTTGGGTTGTACGGGAGACTAAGAAGTCTTTCGCAATCTTTTGATTTGGCGGGTGGTCAAAATATTGTTTCTTGAGAGCGCCCAGATTAAGGGTATTGATGAGGTCTTGTTGTAGGGGTGTTCACCCTGATTATAACAGCTCCTAAAAGTCTTTCAGCATCCTGAGAGGATCGCTGGGCTTCATAAGGATAGCGAACTAATGAGTCAGAGTATTCATCAGAGTTAGCTTCCTTATCAGGTACCTATACTTAAGTTTGTTTTTTGAATATTTGTCAAAAACTCTTGAGCATATACGCCTTTATTGTTTTAATACTGGTCTCTACCCACCACCATGGGTGTGAATCAGCTATATATATATTCTCCAGCTAAGTTTAATATTTAAAAATGATATTTTCAATTTAAAATAAATTTTTGAATATACTTACCCGGTGAATATATATGATTAAAGGCCCTCCCTTCCTCCCCGATAGAGACCCTACGGACTGAGAAGAACTGGTTTGGTTGAGAAGTATATGCGGTATCTGGCCGATAGTCGGCGCTGGTGGGCACACCCGGCAGCCTTCATGGCGATCGCTCGCGAGTTTTTGGAATCTGTCGACCGTCGGGGACGTAAGCTATATATATATTCACCGCGTAAGTATATTCAAAAATTTATTTTAAATTGAAAATATCATATTTATAATGCTATGATAAAATTTAATGATGTTAATTTTGTCTTTTCCAACCTTATATTACCTCTTTTATATAAGGATGTTTATTGTCCCTTACTTTTACAACCAACAACTAGTAATATATAATAATGCATATACAACTAAACTAGTGGGGTTGTGGTCATGGCTTGAGGTGCATGATTGGGGTCACCTGAAAAAAAGGTTGGGAACCACTGTCCTAGAGCACATGATGTTAGGAGCATAGCTACGTCCCTGGCCTTCAAAAGAAATTTTTCAATGACGCAGGTTCTTCAAGCTGTGATATGGAAGTGCCAGACAACCTTCACAGCCCACTACCTGCAAGACATGACCCACAGGAGGCTCGATACGTTCTCTATCGGTCCTGTGGTGGCTGCACAACAGCTGGTTTAAAACCTCAAGCTCCTTATTGGACAAGTAGCAGAAGGTTGAGGGCATTGTTACCCGGTTTTAGTCTGCATGAATGAAAAGGTTTGACTGGCCCTTATTCTTTTCTTCATCATCCCCTCTCTTGGGGAAAGCAGCATCCTGGGTTCTCTGCATAGCTGACCTCAAACCACTGCAGGTAAACCATGTTCCCTTGTGTTCCTAGTATTAAGTTAATACAGTACTGTCACGTCCCCATACCCTGACGAGGTGGTATTGTTAAAGTCCTAGTCTACAAGTTTCCATCTAAAGAACTTCAGATCAACTTCCTAGGACGAGTCACACTTCATTATACCTTCACACACAGCTTGCGTAGGCCGCAGTCCTTGCGTAGCAAGGTTCTAGCGAGGTGCAGGGACTCCTTATTTCTTGGGTGCTGACACTCAAATAACGAGTCCCCGGGCAAAGCCAAAAAGCCAGTACTGGCTGGGACGTCCACCCTTCCTAATGGGTGAGTCACCCCTATTAAATAGCGTCGTTTGTATTTCAGTTACGGAACAAATGACAAATTCGTAGATAATTTGTATTTTTCCTAACTATACAAACCGTAGCTATTTAATCAAACTTGCCCGCCAGCCCTATCCCCCTTGAATTCCTACCTCCAAGCAAAGTGAGCTCAAGCACAGGTGTGTGTGAGGGGGGGTGGGTAGCAAGCTACCCTCCCCTACCCTCGCTAACTAGTGGTGTGGGTAGTAAACCCTCGTTAAATTTTAATGGCTCGTCATTTCAGCTACGCCGAAAGTAATACCCCTATTAAATAGCTAAAGTTTGTATAGTTAGGAAAAATACAAATTATCTACGAATTTGTCATTTTATTTTGTTCCCTCGGGGTTCCTCTTCGGAGTTCCTCCCTAGGGAATTTCTGTTAAATAATTATTTAATTTTATTTTCCCAGTTAACTATGCAGTTTTTCTTCGTTTGACTAAAGAGTGCCAACGAAACAGAGCTATTCTGTTCATGCGTAGGGAATCTGATGTCACCGCCGTCCCTCAGAGGACGTCGTCTTGGGCGTCATCCCTTCTCTTAGAAGTACTCCCGTGACAACATGGCCAGCACTTCAGATGATCATAGAACGCTAAAGGAGGTTCGCCTCCAGGCGTTGGACAACTTCCCTTCGTAGGGAAGTTTCCTCCCCAGGTGTGAGGTTGTATCTCCCTTCAGAGGGAGAACTTCCCATATCTTAATAAATTCATTGTCTCAGACTGCTGTTGCTGCCCTTCGGCCAGACTTCTCTCCCCCCTTGCTGAGTTTCTCTTCCTTCAGGGGCGGAGTACGGTCTTGGCAAGTCTCTTCTACGAAGTGTTCACCTCTCTCGTTCGCGAGAGAGGCCACTCATAGAGACTCCTCTTCGGAGGATCGCTACTGCTAAGGTCAGCTTGCTGATCCACCGGCCCTCAAGGGGCATCATCATGGTCGTCTTCTAGTCTCTTCTACGAAGTGTTCACCTCTATCGTTCGCGAGAGAGGCCACTCATAGAGACTTCTCTTCGGAGGATCGCTACTGTTATAGGTCAGCTTGCTGATCCACTGGCCCTCATGGGCTTTATAACGGGTGTCTTCAAGTCTCTTCTACGAAGTATTCACCTCTCGTTCGCGGGAGAGGCCTCTCATAGAGACACCTCTTCGGAGGATCAAGCAGACCTTCCAGCGCATCAGACCTACCAGGACCTCTTCGGTGGTTGCTCGCCCTTCCAAAGGGCACATCTCAGTTCCTGATCGTCCTGCCAGCTGACCTACCGATCTACCAGCGCAACCTTGTGCTGCAACGTAGTCCTTTGGAGTTCGGTTCTGGACTCTAACACGGACCTTTTACGGTCCCCATCGGTGGATGCTTGCCCTTCCAAAGGGCACATCCCAGTTCCTGATGGTCATGCCAGCTGACCTACCGATCTACCAGCGCAACCTTGCTCTGCAACGAAGTCCAAACAATGCAGACCTACTTACGGTCCCCATCGGTGGATGCTCGCCCTTTTTTAAAGGGCACATCCCAGTTCCTGATCGTCCAACCACTGGTCATCCTACCAGCTGACCCGCCAACCTACTAGCGCTACCTTCGCGCGCGCGCTCGCCGACATTCTTATGCGCTCGAGCGCCGACGATCTTCCTCGCGCGGGTAACGATGGTCTCCCGCGAGCACGTCGCTACCTTCGCGCGCGTGCTCGCTGACATTCTTACGTATGCGAGCGCCGACGATCTTCCACGCGCGGGTAGTGAGAGTCTCCCGCGCGCACCAATAGTCTTGCACGCGCGCGCTCGCCAATAGTCTTGCGCATGCACGTGCCAATAGTCTTGGGCGCTCGCCGATAGTCTCGCGCGCGCGCCAACAGTCTTGTACGCACGCGCGCCGACGATCTTCCATGCGCGGGCGGTGATGGTCTCCCCCGCGCGGCGACGATTTTCTGTGCGCGCATGCCAACGATCTTCCGCGCGTGCTAGCGCTAATGTTCTTGTGCGTATGCCGACGATCATCCGCGCGCGGGCGCCGCTAGTCCCCCGCGCGCGGGCGCCGCTAGTCTCCCGCGCGCGGGCGCCGCTGGTCTCCCGCGCGCCGATGATTTTCCAACCGTGCAAGCGCCAATGCTCTTGCACGCGCCAATAGTCTTGCACGCCTAGGGTCTCCCGCGCGCGCACCAACAGTATTGCGCGCGGGCGCCGATGGTATCCTGCACGTACGCCAACAGTCTACCGCGCATGTGCACCGACGGCCTTATGCGCACCGACGGCCTTATGCGCGGGCGCGCGCCGACGGCCTTATGCGCGGACGCGCGCCGACGGCCTTATGCGCGGGCGCGCGCCGACGGCCTTATGCGCGGGCGCACGCCGACGGCCTTCGCGCATGCGGGCTCCAATAATCTTGAGTGTGCGCACACAGCCTTCCGCGCGCCGACAATCTTCTACGTGCGGACGCCGATGGTCTTCCGCACGCACGTGCCAACAGTCTCCACGTAGTACTCTCATGCATGCGCCAATGCTCCCACTCTTGCACAACCAGTCACACGCTTCGGTGCATTCTAGGGAGAAAGCACAAAACTACACAGTGCCTTACTGCGCGCCAGCGCTCTTCCTCACTTTCCTGCGCCCTCCTGCGCAGTAAACGGTCCCAGATCCAAAGAGTCAAGGCTCGCAGATCCAATGCACCAGCTCTTGCCTAAGAACCAGCGCTTGCCTGTTCTCCAGGCAGATATTAAGCACCAGCATCATCCTGTGTGCCATAGCTCCAGACTCACCTACACACTGTTAGTAAAAAGGAATAAAAGGAATAAAACTATTTGGACAGGTCACCATTGCCCCATTCCTCCCTGCAAACACTTAAACATAGCCACCGGGAAAAGAGGAATAAGGCTCCACAGAAGAATTCAAGATCCCAAAGATTCCATCCTACAAGGGAATCGAAACGGGGAATCCTTAGTCCCTGTCTCTTCTGAAGTTTCTTTTTTCCTTGACAGACCACCGTCAGCAAACATGAAAGCATCAACAGACTGATCTCTAGATCACTGTTTGCTGATGGCTAGTTCACAGTTTACTGATCGCTAGGTCGCCGATCACCTGATCGCCAATTGTTAGCACAATGCTGATCTTTGACCTCTAGTCCCTCCAATGACTAACGATCTCCAATTGCTAGCATTTCCAATCACCGATTGCTAGTCAATAACCAGTCATCAGCTTGCTTATCACTAGATCACCGATGGGCAGCTCATCTTTCTTCGATTGTTGAACTGAGCTCGCTAATCTCTGACCAGCCCATTTTCAGCTTGCTCATCTCTGACCAAACAGGGGGGACCATAATCAGCTTGCTGATCTCAAACTCACCATCGGCTCACAGACCACCGATTCATCGGTCATCGGTTATTTGCCAGCAGTTCGTGACTCGAACTTACTAGTCAACCGCTTCTTGTAGTTCCTAGATCAGAAGTTATACAACATACTTCTCGCTACTGGCCATTTGCCATCACACTAAAGTGATCGGTAAACGTTCGACAACCCTCATCAACGGCTTGCCAACAGGGAACTACTTGCGAGCACTCTCCAACTGCACAGTAACCACGATACCCAATGGTTAACCATTGATTAAGATTCGCCAGATTGATTCTATTCTAAGGAATAGCATCAATCCTATTAGGGCGCGTGGTAAGGTTAAGCGTGGCCTTCCTTTTAAAGAAATTCTCTTTCAGAGAAGAATTATTATACTGGGTATCGCGCCTGATCCTTTACGACACGAGTCAAGACTCCAGCGTCGACAATCTTCCATGCAAAAGGATCGCCAAGGAGCTGATCCTTTGGGTCGATGTCCACACCATGTTGGAGTTCGATCAAGTGCTAAGACCTCAGGTCTTCATTTGCACATTGGACCTAAAGGACACTAACTCCCAGGTCCAAACCATCCATCTAGGAAGGTTGGAAGATTCAGTCTAGACAAACAAGAAACACCAGTTCAAGGCACTGTGCTTCGGTCTTTCCACAACACCTATCCTGGTCTCACAGGATTGGCTTCTGTCTCCACTCTTTCGGGACGACTGACTGACCTTAGCAGACTCAGTAGCAACCTTGCATTAACACTGGAACTTCTGAAGTCTTTCTTTTACCAAGATCCAGTGATCAGGGTAAACCCACGGAAATCTTCCCTACTTCCCTCCCAGGAGACTGGTGTATCTGGCAATGATTTTAAACACCAATCTCCAAAAAAACCTTCTCGAAACAAGAACGACTTCCATTCCAGGAGACTTGAGTTGGAAAAAGAAGAAAGGAGGGACCATAGTGCTGCACCACACGACCTCATCCCTCTGGACAGAACCCGAAGGTACCTTCACTTAAATCTCTTAAGAGATGAGGGCCAACTTTCCGGTCCTTCAACAGCCTCATCGGTTCCTAACAGACCACTCAGTGATGTGATGGACGACACACCACACACCACATAGAGACTCACATCGACAAGCAAGTAGGAACTGGCTTGTAGCCTCTTCCCATCTAAAAGTATAAACACCAAGATGGCCAAAGTCTGTTCGGTACCACTATCAGCCCGCTTCATTCCAGACTGGAAGAACGTGCTCGCCGACAATCTGTGCACAGCATCTCAGATAAGGTATACCGAATGGACTTTGGATCGCCATGTAGCCAACAAAGTCCCGACTTTACTAGGTCCTCCGACTAGGGGGTCTGTTCGCAATGCTCCTGAATCTCAGGCTACCGCTGCTCACCAGCCTTAGACCCCCAAGGCTCTCTGGCAACAACGGTGGGTATAACAATGACGTTTATTTCTCGTCCCTGTTTTATCTGCAGAAGGGCACTCAACAAGGCTAGAACATCGGTCATCCTCTTAAGGACTCTCCTAGCTCCGCTATGGCATTATGCAGAACGGTCTCCAAACCTTTTGCAGCTCCTGATAGAGCCTCCAAGAGAACCCTCTCCACATAACAGACAACCCACTTCGACACCTACCACAAGCTATAGCTTTGCTATGATTGTACGCCTGAAGACTACCCAATACCTCTTTGCGAAAAGGTTGTCTAGATATCTGAGGAATTCCTCAGAATCAGTCTACCAGGCGGTATCGCGTCTTGTGTGGTTGGCGTCATGTAAAAGTGTCTCTCCACTTGATACCTCGATTCCAGCAATAGCGGAATCCTCAGGTATATGCAAGAGGAAAAGACCCTCTATTCAGTTTCGACAGGTAAAGATGATCACTCAACCTTGATCCTTCACCTTCAAACTGAAAGAAAGGGACACCCTCTCATCGATAGACTTTTCCTAACTCATACGGACTTACAACTTGCCTTTCCCCAGTCGGAATTGAGACCTTCCTCTCAGAATATGGTTCAAATCTCTGATCCCTAAAGGGATCTCCTTGTGTTCCACTTCACCAGGCAACAAATTTTCTCCTGATTTAAGAACACGTTCCTACACACTCGGACAGCAACCATACGAGTCAAGGAACTTCATGGTCTCTCTTTCGACATCACCCATTATTGAGGAGGGCGAAAGACAATGTTCAGTTTCGTCCCTGAGTATGTTACCAGACACAGTCTCCAGAGGTGACGGATCCTACACAAGTCTCAACTAGGTAACGGACGATCCAGATCATCCGTTAATGTACCCAGGGTAAGGTATGAGACTTTACCTAAAGGAAACGGCAACAGCCTGCCCGGGTCCCTCCTCGTGTCAGCACTGGGAGAGACTAAAGGAGGATCACCGAAACATCATCTCGACATGACGACTTACAGTGTCAGGGGCATAACCATGCCCCTGGTCCTTCTTAGCAGATTACTCTGTGATGCAGGTTTTACAAGAAAGGATGTGAATGCTCCTGGTGACTTTCACAACCTTTCTCCTGCAAGACGTGACCCACAGGAACTCGATACGATATCTATCGGTCCGGTGGTGGCTGCACAACAGCTGGTTGTATACCTCAAGCTCCTTATTGGACAAGTAGCAGAAGGTTGAGGGCACTGTTACCCGGTTTTAGTCTGCGTGCATGAAAAGATTTGACTGGCTCTTATTCTTTTCTTCATCCTACCCTCTCGTGGGGAAAGCAGCATCCTGGGTTCTCTGCATAAGCTGACCTCAAACCACTGCAGGTAAACCATGCTCCCTTGTGTACCTAGTATTAAGACTAATACTGTTGCGTCCCCATACCCTGGCGAGGTGGTATTGGGAAGTCTTGGTTACATAAGGTTTTTCCGACATAGACTCAGAATAACTTTACCTAGACAGTCACACTTCTACACGTCTCAACACACAGCTTGCGTAGGCAGTGGACCTCGCGTAGCAAGGTTTAGCGAGGGCAGGGACTCCTTATTTCTTGGGTGCTTGCACACTCAAATAACGAACCCCCAGGCAAAGCCAAAAGCCAGATTGGCAGGGACGTCCACCCTTCCTAATGGGTGAGTCACCCCTAATAAATAGCATGGTTTGTATTCCAGTTACGGAACAAATGACAAATTCGTAGATAATTTGTATTTTTCAATATTAATCTTACCCGATAATCATGTAGCTGTCAACTCCGTTGCCCGACAGAAATCTACGGACGGGATACGCCAGCGATCGCTATACAAGAGGGGGGTGTACTCACCAGCGCCATCTATGGTCAGGTACTCCAGTACTTCTTGTCAACACCACCTCAATTTTTCCTCTGTCGTGCCGCCGGCAAGACCTACATGGATACGCTGTTGATTTTGGAGTCTTTGTTCACGGTTTTGGTGAAGTATTGCTCTGAAATTTAGCCTTCGCTATACAGGAAGCTTTTCCCTTAGCTTAGATAGCTTTTGGATTTAAATTGATTTAATGGTATAACGATCTTTGCTTTAATTTGGAATCCCCCCTTGACTGTTCTCTAATTCAAGATGTCCGACCACTCTCAAGCTCCTAGACAAAGGCGATGTAGTGTTAGGACTTGTAGTAGGCGTCTTCCGAAGGCCTCGGTTGATCCTCACACCGTTTGTTCCGACTGTAGGGGAAAATCTTGTCAGTTGGAAGATCGATGTGAGGAATGTGCCGGGCTTTCGGAATTCGATTTTAATGAATTCCTCAAGTATACGGCTAAGTTAGAGAGGGAGAGAGTTAGGAGGAGTTCTTCTCGCTCTTTGGTTTATTCCTCCCCCCATGATCCTCAACCTTTTCCTTCCCCTGTATTGGTGACCCCCGAACCTATTACGAGTGCTCAGCCTGATATGTCGGATATGTTACGTGCCATTCAGGCTCTAGGTGATAAGGTGGAGTCTTTAGTGAGTGACCACAATCTTCTCTTGGCAGATGTCAAGGAACTTAAAGTGAAAAGTGCAGTGGGAAGTGGTAGTGCCAGTGCTGTGCCTAGTGTCAGTGTCAGTGTTGCGCATGAGGATACTTCTGTGCGTGCCAGTCGTCCTCCCAGTCCGGGACCTCTTGCAAGCTCCCAAGCCCAGGGGAGAAGCAATGTCGAAGGGCAAAAGGGTTCGGCAGGCCTTGATCGGCGCACAGTTGTATCCTCAGTGGTTGCGGGCGTATCTGATAGAGATCGTCACTTCCACTCCCAGACGATTGAGCCCTTAAATTCCTCGTCTGCGGAAGAAGTTTCCAGGAGGAAACGCTGGACCCAGGTCTCACGGCCTCTTAAGCGTAAAGTCCAGACCGAGCGAGTCCAACAGCCCAGGTGTAGCCACTGGGCCAGTTCGGACTCGCCGCAGTCATCTGATGGCTGCACGCCTCCTAAGAGAGGTAAAGCGATGCCTCAACAGGCCTCTGCTCCAACTTCTGTTGATCCCAAGTTGGCTATGCTGCAGACAATGCAGTCGCAGATTGCGGTGTTGATGCAGGAGTTTCAGGCAGAGAAGGTTAGCACACCTCCTCCTGCGAGCGCTCCTCCACCTCTGCGCAGTCCACCCTGCCAGACGTATGATGTTAAGGCTCCTCCTGCCTCCATGCGTGAGCTGCCGCATTGGGAGTTGCCAGGTACCAGCGCTATGCAGCAACCTCCACTTTCCTTGAGGCAGGAGCCTCTTGCTATGCGGCAACCTCCTCAACCCTTGAGGCAGGAGCCTCATGCTTTGCAGCAACCTCCTCTACCCTTGAGGCAGGAGCCTCATGCGTTGCGGCAACCTTCTCCATCCTTGAGGCAGCAACCTCATGCGTTGCGGCAACCTCCACCATCCTTGAGGCAGCAGCCTCAACTCTTGCGGCAACCGCCTCAACTCTTGAGGCAAGAACCTCAACTCTTGAGGCAAGAACCTCAACTCTTGAGGCAAGAACCTCAACTCTTGAGGCAAGAACCTCAACTCTTGAGGCAAGAACCTCAACTCTTGCGGCAAGAACCTCAACTCTTGAGGCAAGAGCCTCTCTCTGCGCAGCCACCTCCTCAATCCTTGAGGCAGGCGCAACCCTTGAGGCAGGAACCTAATGCTATGAGGCAGCCGCCTCAACGCATGCAGCAACCGCATTCTTCGCAGCATGAACCTCTTCCCATTCAACATGAACCGCATACTATGCAGCATGAGCCTCATGCCTTACAGCATTCGCTTATGACCACGCTTGCTCCTCAGACCTCCGCAGAACCTCCTTCATCCCAGCCTCATGACTTTGTCATTGCCAGCCCTCATCCTCTTCAGCAGAGGCTTGATGATGAATCTGCAAGTGCGCATGCACCCGTTCTTCAGGATTCAGCCATTCAGCATACCGCTTTATCGTTACCTCTCGCTTCTCAACCCTCAGGTGATGAGGTTCCTGAGGATGAAGCTGCTCACCTGGATGATCCTCCTTCTGATGTGGAGGAACACAAGTCGTCGCCACCTTCCATAGACTTTCGTAAGGTCCTGACTCTGTTCAGAGAGTTATACCCTGAACACTTTGTTTCTGCAACCCCTCGTTCTCCTCCATCCGAGTTTTCTCTAGGCATGCAGCCTATTAAGTCTGCCTACACTAAGCTTGTCCTTGCCAGGTCATCAAAAAGAGCTTTGAGGATTTTAGGGGATTGGTTGCAGTCCAAGCAGCAACTGGGAAGGACGTCTTTTATGTTTCCTCCTCCTAAGCTGGCTTCTAAGTCGGGCGTCTGGTATGCCACGGGAGAGGAACCAGGCTTGGGGGTCCCTGCCTCTGCCCAGGCCGACTTCTCAAGTTTGGTTGACTCTCCCCGTAGGTCGGCTATGAGACGCTCTAAGGTCTGCTGGACCTTTTCTGATCTGGACCACTTCTTGAAGGGAATCTTTCGCGCCTTTGAAATTTTTAATTTCCTCGACTGGTGCCTGGGGGCCTTGAGCAAGAAGACTGCCCCTTCTGACAAAGACTCGGCCATGCTGATCATGTCCTGTATGGACAGAGCAATTCGCGATGGTTCTGGCGAACTTGCTTCTATTTTTGTCTCAGGAGTCCTCAAGAAAAGGGAACATCTATGCTCCTACCTTTCTACTGGTATCACCTCTTGCCAGAGGTCACAGTTACTGTTTGCTCCTCTCTCCAAGTTCCTGTTTCCGGAGGAGCTAATCAAAGAGATGGCTGCGGCTCTTATCCAGAAAGATACGCATGACCTCATGGCCTCTTCAGCACGTAAGGCTAAAATTGTACCTTCAGTATCGAGAGCTTACCGCACCCCGGTGGCTGATACACCTGCTACCAGATTTATTCCGCCCTTTCGTGGCAGAGCCCCCAGCCGAGGAAGTTCCCGTCCAGACGGTCACAGGGGCAAGTCCAAGAAAGGTGCCAAGTCCACGAAAAGCAAGCATTGACTTTCCTCCTCTCCAGACAGCTGTAGGAGCCAGACTCAAGACCTTCTGGCAAGCCTGGGAAAGAAGAGGTGCAGACGCTCAGTCTGTCAAGTGGCTAAGGGAGGGTTACAGAATTCCGTTCTGCCGCAATCCCCCTCTGACCACATCTCCCATCAACCTCTCTCCCAACTACAAGGAGAAGGACAAGAGGCTAGCGTTACATCAAGAGGTGTCGCTCCTGTTACAGAAGGAGGCAGTGGTGATAGTCCGGGACCATCAATCCCCGGGCTTTTACAACCGTCTCTTCCTGGTGGCCAAGAAGACAGGAGGTTGGAGACCGGTGCTGGACGTCAGTGCGCTCAATGCTTATGTCACCAAGCAGACGTTCACAATGGAGACGACGAAGTCGGTCCTAGCAGCGGTCAGGCAGGAGGACTGGATGGTCTCGTTGGATCTGAAAGACGCCTACTTTCACGTTCCCATCCATCCAGACTCCCAACCTTTTCTGAGATTCGTCTTTGGAGAGGTTGTGTACCAATTCCAAGCCCTGTGTTTTGGTCTAAGCACGGCACCTCTTGTGTTTACGCGACTGATGAGGAATATTGCGAAATTCCTTCACTTGGCGGACATCAGAGCCTCCCTTTATTTAGACGACTGGCTTTTAAGAGCCCCCACAAGTCGTCGCTGTCTGGAGAGTCTCAGATGGACTTTGGATTTGACCAAGGAACTGGGTCTTTTGGTCAATTTGGAGAAGTCCCAGCTTGTTCCTTCCCAAACCATCGTTTACCTGGGAATGGAGATTCAGAGTCGAGCTTTTCGGGCTTTTCCGTCGGCCCCAAGAATCAACCAAGCCCTAGAGTGCATCCTGAGCATGCTGAAGAAGAACAGATGCTCGGTGAGACAGTGGATGAGTCTAACAGGGACTCTGTCATCGTTAGCCCTGTTCATCGAGTTAGGGAGACTCCACCTCCGCCCCCTTCAGTACCATCTAGCAGCTCACTGGAACAAGGATATGACGCTCGAGGCGGTCTCTATTCCTGTTTCCAAAGAGATGAGGGCTACTCTAACGTGGTGGAAGAGCAACATCCTTCTCAAGGAGGGTCTCTCTTTAGCTGTTCAGACCCCCGATCTTCATCTCTACTCGGACGCATCAGACTCGGGCTGGGGCGCGACATTGGACGGACAGGAATGCTCGGGGACATGGAACCAGGAACAGGAAACGCTTCACATCAATTGCAAGGAGTTGTTGGCAGTCCATCTGGCCTTAATGAACTTCAAGTCCCTCCTGCTAAACAAGGTGGTGGAGGTGAACTCCGACAACACCACAGCTTTGGCGTACATCTCCAAGCAGGGAGGGACTCATTCGAGGAAGCTGTTCGAGATAGCAAGGGACCTCCTCATTTGGTCAAAAAGTCGAAAGCTCACGCTAGTAACGAGGTTCATTCAGGGCAATTTGAATGTCTCGGCAGATCGCCTCAGCAGGAAGGGTCAAGTCATCCCCACAGAATGGACCCTTCACAAGAACGTGTGCAGCAGACTTTGGGCCCTGTGGGGTCAGCCAACGATAGATCTGTTCGCTACCTCGATGACCAAGAGGCTCCCATTGTACTGTTCCCCGATCCCAGACCCGGCAGCAGTTCACGTGGATGCTTTTCTGCTGGATTGGTCCCACCTCGATCTGTATGCATTCCCGCCGTTCAAGATCATCAACAGGGTTCTTCAGAAGTTCGTCTCTCACGAAGGGACACGGCTGACGTTGGTTGCTCCCCTTTGGCCTGCAAGAGAATGGTTCACAGAGGTACTGCAATGGCTGGTCGACGTTCCCAGGACTCTCCCTCTAAGAGTGGACCTTCTACGTCAACCTCACGTAAAGAAGGTACACCCAAGCCTCCACGCTCTTCGTCTGACTGCCTTCAGACTATCGAAAGACTCTCTAGAGCTAGAGGCTTTTCGAAGGAGGCAGCCAGAGCGATTGCCAGAGCAAGGAGGATATCCACTCGCAGAGTCTATCAATCTAAGTGGGAAGTCTTCCGAAGCTGGTGCAGAGCCAATGCAGTTTCCTCTACCAATACCACTGTAACCCAAGTTGCTGACTTCCTGTTACATCTTAGGAATGTTAGATCTCTTTCGGTTCCTACGATCAAGGGGTACAGAAGTATGTTGGCAGCAGTTTTCCGCCACAGAGGCTTGGATCTTTCCTCCAACAAAGATCTGCAGGACATCCTTAGGTCTTTTGAGACCTCTAAAGAACGTCGCTTGTCCACTCCAGGCTGGAATCTAGACGTAGTCCTAAGGTTCCTGATGTCATCTAGATTTGAACCTCTCCAGTCAGCCTCTTTCAAAGACCTTACTCTCAAAACTCTTTTCCTCGTCTGCCTTGCAACAGCCAAAAGAGTTAGTGAGGTTCACGCCTTCAGCAGGAACATAGGATTCACATCTGAAACGGCTACATGTTCCTTACAGCTCGGTTTTTTGGCAAAAAATTAGCTTCCCTCACGTCCTTGGCCTAGATCGTTCGAAATTCCTAGCCTTTCCAACATGGTGGGTAAAGAACTGGAGAGAGTTCTTTGCCCTGTCAGAGCTCTTAAGTACTATCTTAAAAGGTCAAAACCCTTACGAGGACAATCAGAGGCCTTATGGTGTGCCATTAAGAAACCTTCGATGCCTATGTCTAAGAACGCAGTTTCTTATTACATAAGGCTTCTGATTAGAGAAGCTCATTCTCACATGATGGATGAAGACCTTGCTTTGCTGAAGGTAAGGACACATGAAGTGAGAGCTGTGGCTACTTCAGTGGCCTTCAAACAGAACCGTTCTCTGCAGAGTATTATGGATGCAACCTATTGGAGGAGCAAGTCAGTGTTTGCATCATTCTATCTCAAAGATGTCCAGTCTCTTTACGAGAACTGCTACACCCTGGGACCATTCGTAGCAGCGAGTGCAGTAGTAGGTGAGGGCTCAACCACTACATTCCCTTAATCCCATAACCTTTTTAACCTTTCTCTTGAATGCTTTTATTGTTGTTTTGGGTTGTTACGGTGGGCTAAGAAGCCTTCCGCATCCTTGTTGATTTGGCGGGTGGTCAATTCTTTCTTGAGAAGCGCCTAGGTTAGAGGTTGTGTTGAGGTCCTTTAGTATGGGTTGCAGCCCTTTATACTTCAGCTCCTAAGAGTTGTTCAGCCTCCTAAGAGGACCGCTGCGCTCAGTAAGGAAGATGTACTTATTAAAGGCAGAGTAATGGTTCAAGTCGACTTCCTTACCAGGTACTTATAATTTCATTTGTTATTTTGAATAACTGATAAAAATGAAATACGGGATACTTAGCTTCTTGATTAACATGTACGCTGGTTTTCACCCACCCCCCTGGGTGTGAATCAGCTACATGATTATCGGGTAAGATTAATTTTGAAAAATGTTATTTTCATTAGTAAAATAAATTTTTGAATATACTTACCCGATAATCATGATTTAATTGACCCACCCTTCCTCCCCATAGAGAACCAGTGGACCGAGGGAAAAATTGAGGTGGTGTTGACAAGAAGTACTGGAGTACCTGACCACAGATGGCGCTGGTGAGTACACCCCCCTCTTGTATAGCGATCGCTGGCGTATCCCGTCCGTAGATTTCTGTCGGGCAACGGAGTTGACAGCTACATGATTATCGGGTAAGTATATTCAAAAATTTATTTTACTAATGAAAATAACATTTTTCCTAACTATACAAACCTTAGCTATTTGTACAAACCTTAGCTATTTGTACAAACTTGCCCGCCATCCCTGTCCCCCTTGAAGTCCTACCTCCAAGCAAAGTGACTAAATCACAGGTGTGTGTACGGGAGTGGTAGCAAGCTACTCCCCCCCTACCCCCGCTAACTAGCGGTGTGGGTAGTTAACCCTCGCAAATTTTTAATGGCTCGTCATTTCAGCTCCGCCGAAAGTATAACCCCTAATAAATAGCTAAGGTTTGTATAGTTAGGAAAAATACAAATTATCTACGAATTTGTCATTTCAACTAGGACCTCCAGCTGCTTCTTCCTCAAAGAAAAGTAAAGACAGGGCTCCACCGTTTCATGCCCAACCTGGCGGCCAATTCAGGAAGGGTGGTAGAAATAAGAAGGGAGGATGCCAGACAGTACTACATTGGATCCTGCTCTCTGGATACGGTTCACTTTCCCTTTGCCTACATATACACTGAATAGTCTGGCATATTCTTTACAGATTCTCCTCAGCCCTCATACACCTGACAACACTGAGGTTCAAACAATTCCCCTCCACCCGAGGGGCTAACTACTGCACTGTAACTGTTCAGTGGCTACTTCCCTCTTGGTAAGGGTAGAAGAGACTCTTTAGCTGTGGTAAGCAGCTCTTCTAGGACGACACTCCAAAATCAAATCATTGTTCTTCAATCTTGGGTAGTGCCTTAGCCTCTATATCATGGTCTTCCACTGTCTTGGGGTAGAGTTCTCTTGCTTGAAGGTACACTCGGGCACACTTCTATCTAAGTTCTCTTCCTCTTGTTTTTTTAAAGTTTTTATAGTTTTTTAAGGAAATATTTATTTTAAGGTTGTTACTGTTCTTAAAATGTTTTATTTTTCCTTGTTCCCTTTCCTCACTGGTTTATTTTCCCTGTTGGGCCCCTTGGGCTTGTAGCATCTTGCTTTTCCAACTAGAGTTGTAGCTTAACAAGTAATAATAATAATAATAGTAATAATAATAATAAAGTTGGCAGCCCCTGCTGATGTGAGTGGGGGAAGGCCTGTCATGCCATTGGGTAACATGGGGAAGAGCATTGGATGGAAGAAATCTTTTGTCTCTCTTTCCTCCTGTGGAAAAAGGCTAGCCATGGGACCCTTAGTTTCCTTCACCCACCAGCAAAGGAGTTAGAGATCCAGCATCGGCTCACAAAGTTATGTACATCTGGTTCTCCTTAGCACTCAGGCAGAACCTGTCGGTGGCTTTGGTATTTAAACGGAAGCTTGATAATGCAGATTTCTCTTACCTCCCACCATCTGCGGGAGTATACTCTCAAGTCCTTAGGTACCTTTACTCATGGTGGCTACTGAGCAGGTTATGTAGCCAGCCTAGCACTTTCACAGGACAGGTTGCATATCATCAAAGATACAGTTCTGATGTAAGCTTAGATTGAAAGGTAGAATGACTAGCCTTCTACCCTTCTTTCTTCCCCCTTCCTAAAGGGTGCAGCAGTCACGGTTGCCATATATGAGCAGGTGAACTTCATAATTGAGCAAGCTTCTTTTTTAGACAAGATCTGTTAAGTAGTATTTCCCCTATCCTCCCAGACAAAAGGGGTTATATATAGAATGCATGGAAATCCATTTCTTAATGTGAAGAGTATATGTTCGTACAACATATTGTATACAATGATATAGGTTCTCCTTTCATTGATTACCATTTTTCTTGGTAGGAGCCTATCGTAACACCTGACATCTCCATCCTAAGACTGTTAGGAGGTTGTCAGGAGTCATCATCACCTTCCTTCCCAGAGGACAAGGTGTTCTAAGACTTCCCGGGAAAGTTAAAACAGGAATTTTCTCTCTCCTAATAGATGATGCTATTAAAGGATGATGATTTATATTCATGTAAGAACAAATCTCATACTTTTTAAGTACTGTAATTGTATTTTTCCTAACTATGCAAATCTAAATCTATTAAGTTACACTTCTCGTCTCAACCACCTGCAAGTGCTAGGCCTAAGGTTTAAAGCGAGTGTCTAGGTGACCAACAGGTGGGTTGGGATTCCCGCCACCTGCCGGTAGTTATAACTACTGTATCTCGTTTAATTTTAATGGCTATTCTAACCTTTGATGAAGTCATGCTTCAATTAAAAGACTCAGATTTTTATAGTTAGGAAACACAAATTAAAGTACAGTAATGTACTTCAAAAATTTGAGATTTGTTTCTACACTAATACAAACCATCATGTTTTAATAGGAAACTCCTCCTGAGGGGCCAGGAAGTCCCTATGAACCAAATTCTGGTTGCTTTATCTTTTCTGAGAAATTTCAGAGTACCTATTCTGTATAAGAGTGAAGGTGAAAAATTGTGATTTTAAAACTATAATGCATTAACATATTGATATAAAAGATAGAATAATACAGGTAGGTACTGTAATTTTAAATTATTGTTAAAGAAGAATAAAAGTAAATCTATTAAATTGTAGGGTGGAAGAAGCCTGCATTGGTGCAATATTGAAATGTTAACTGGTTATCAGTGAATAGCATAGATACAGTAAATTTCCCTATTGATTGTTCCTGGACTTTAAATTAGTTATTGAATATAATTTACAAATAACATTAATATTTTTTTTCAGGTTCCGCAATGACTGTTACAATAACAGCAGAACATGTTTACAAGGAACCTGTAGAAGTGGTGGCCGCCACCCACTTGTCAAAATTCCCTAATGACCACGATCCTAATATTGTACTCTGCAATACCATAGAGAGAAGCAAAACAACAGATGGACGAAATTATACAAAGAGAGTTGCTCTTGTTCGTAATGTTCTGCCATCCATACTGAGACGAGTAAGTGAAACTTTTAGTATATTAATTCAAGTACAGTTGTCTTATGTTTAAAGAAATGTAGTTGGTGGAGTGTGAAATAGGGTTAATAAACGGATTTTGAGCAAAGCGAAAAATCTATTTTTGGGTGAGATAGCCATGTCGTCCTGATGGTAGGTTCCTATAAGTAGCTTTCTAAGGGATATTTGCCACAGTGATATTCCCAGAGAATTTACCTTTAGGTCTCCAGAATTCTAACTCCTGGCGCGAGTATCCTTAAAATTTCATTTAAGGAAATCGCATTAATCAGGGGACGTACAGTATATCTTGATACGACACATAGCAATCTTCACCCCGAATAGCGTTTTCGCTTCGAGGGGGAAAGTGGCAAAAATAGAAGGGGAGCCGTTATCAAGGTACCCTTCCTCCCGTACTACTACTGAGTATCTAGATGGCACTGTATGTCAAGCTAGCGGGCTATTCCTTGTAGCGTTGAGCATGGTGCTACAGATGTAGTAATTTCGGGAGGAATCCTGCCAAGACCTTTTCTGTAGAAAAGGAGGGTGGGTTCATCAGGACGACATGGCTATCTCACCCAAAAATAGATTTTTCGCTTCGCTCAAAATCCGTTTTTTGGGCTCAAGCCAGGTCGTCCTGATGGAAGCTTACCAGAGAATTACTAGAAAGTACTGTATCTGTGGATTTTTAAAGTGCCTTAACCTTGGGACAGTTTTTCCTGGTCATCCAGACCATTGAGACATATGACGTTTCTGTTATACGTCATTACTGCTAAACATAAACCATGTTAGTGCTTCCTGCCCTCTGCAGGGAAGAGTCATACTAGACGTAGGAAAGGAGTCTCAAGGTTTGCATATAACATATGAACAAACATAGCATTAACTACATACAGGTCTCGCTGTATGTATAACGAATTGGAACAAGCATTACCAGATAATGTTTGTATCATGTATAAGAACAAGGGTTTGTTCCGTAACTGGAATACAAACCACGCTATTTAATAGGGGTATTACTTTCGGCGTAGCTGAAATGACGAACCATTAAAATTTAACGAGGGTTTACTACCCACACCGCTAGTTAGCGGGAGTAGGGAATGGTAGCTTGCTACCCCCCCCCCCCTCATACACCTTTGCTTGAGCTCTCTTTACTTTTGGCTCGGAGCGAGAACGGTTGTTTCCTCTCTCTCTCGTCGCCTATTTTGGACTGCCATTAATTTTTGTCTTTTTACCTACTTTTTCTTATACTTGTAAATATATATATAAACATTCCTAATCTTTATGTATATATATGTGTATAGAAATGTAGTAAATTTTCTTTTCAGTGTTTGTGCTGTGTGTGTGATATACGACAACGACACTTGCGTAGTAGCAAGGCCAGCACAGTTCCACTTCGTGGGGGACGGCATCTCCCTCTCTGGTCCATCGGTCTTCCCGTCTGCATATTTCCGTTAACTCAGCCGCCGCAGGGGAATCGTCATCACCTGGACCTTCTTCATTCATCTATTATCTTCGCTTTTCCTCTTTTCCTACGGGAAACTTGGATTCTGGGCGAAGGGAATGTGGCCTTTTAAGATTGACTACAGTCTCTCTCTTTTCGAGGTCGTTCACCTTTACTACAACTACGTACTATTACGGAAGCTCTTTTCCTGTTGTGGGTTAGGTTGCTATTCCGTTTGTTTGTCTCAATTATTTTTTAGTGAAATCTAATTGTATTTTAACTTTTCAGCTTTCTCCGTGGGGAACACTTCCCTTCGGGGGGTCGGTGGTTCTCACTATTAGTGAATATTCTTAGAAGATTTAGATAATTATAATTCTGTTATAATTCTGTTTATATTACAGTTACTCCACTCCCCCCCTTCTCCCATGGATGTCATCTGGGGAAGGAGGGTGCATACTTAATTCTTATTTGTTCCGTAACCGAAATACAAACCACGCTATTTACATAGGGTATTACTTTCGGCGTAGCTGAAATGACGAGCCATTAGATTTTTAACGACGGTTAACTACCCTCTCGCTAGCTAGCGAGGGGGTAGGGGAGGGGTAGCTAGCTACCCCTCCCCCCGCACACACCGGTGAACTGCTTCACTTCGCTTTTGGCTCGGACAGTGGGCAGACGTCTCTGTCCCGTCCTCGCATGGCAGCCATTAATGTTTTGTCTTTACTTAATTACTTACTTTTCTTATACTTGATATATATGTAAACATTCTTATGTTTATGTATATATTTGAGTATAGAAATACAGTAAGTTTCCTTTTCAATGTTTGTGCTGTGTGTGTGTGTGTGTGTGTGTAGGAAGTCCACTCAATTGTACGACAACATCTCCGTGTGGTTCCAGGCCCCCACGGTGACATTTCATGGTTCGCGATCTCTCTCTTGGTCCTTCGGTCTTCCCTTCGGCGGGCGCCGTGGGGAATCGTCATCGCTGGACTTTATTTATTAATCTGTTTCGCCGCCGTTCCTCCTTCCCTACGGGGAACTTGGTCTATCAGCGTAGGGAACATGGGAGTTTAGTTTGACTACGGTCTCTCTCTCTCTCTCTCTTGAGGTCATTCACCCTTTTATTACTACTACGTATTACGGTAGCTTCCTTCCCGTTGTGGGTTGAGTTGCTACTCCGTTTATTTTGTCTCAATTATTTTTAATCAAATCTAATTGTATTTGTTAACTTATCAGCTTCTGTGTAGAACGCTTTCCTTCGGGGTTCATTCGTTCTTACTATTAGTGAACATTCTTAGATGAATTACATAATTATAATTGTTATAATTCTGTTTTTGTTACAGTTCTCCGCCTTCCCCCCTTCTCGTGAGTGTCAGTGGGGGAGGAGGGCGCATTCCTGGTGCGTAATTCTTATGTTCTTTTCCCTCGGGGTTCCTCTTCGGCGTTCCCCCGGGGGAATAAATGTTAACTAATTATTTTATTTTTACAGTTAACTATCTAGTTTTTTCGTTTGCCTAATGTGCCAACGAAGCAGAGCTGTCCTGTTTGGGCCTGGGGAGTCTGCTGTTGCCGCCTCCTCTACGACTTCGTCATGGGCGTGTTTCCTTCTTCTAGAAGTTCTCCCGTGACAACTGTCAGCTCCTTAGTTCATTTAGAACGCTCAGGAGGTTCGCCTCCATGGGTGGGTAACTTCCCTTCCGAGGGAGGTTCCCTTCCCAGGTATGAGTTTTTTCCCCTTCATGGGGGGCAACTTCTCTTACCTTAATAATTCCTGGATTGGTTTTTTCCTGGTCCTCGGGCGGTTATGCTCATGTTGCTGAGCGACCGCTTTTGTAACCATGCTCTAGGGGCTGAGCGGTTGCAAGGCCGGACCATGGAATTCGTGCGATTACAGTATGCTCTTGGTGCTGAGCGGTCGCACTTGCAGCTACGCTCAAGGGGCTGGGCAGCTGCAGGAGCTCCTCTTCGGAGGGTTTCTCTTTATGGTCAGCTTGCTGATCCAATGGCCCTAAGGGGCGCCTTCATCAGTTCTTCAGGTCTCTTCTACGAAGTGTTCTCCTCTCTCGTTCGCGATAGAGTCTCTCGTTCGCAAGAAGACACTCATAGAGACTCCTCTTCGGAGGACTCCCCTGCTGTTGTTGCTGATGTTGCTGAAGGCTCAGTTCCCCCCTCTGAACATCTTTCAAGGGGGCAGCTGAGTCCAATGGTCTCTCCTTCGAGTGTCTCTCCCCCTCGGGGGAATTCACTAACAGAGACTCCTCTTCGGAGGACTGATGATGGTGCTCCTGTTCTTGGTCGTCTTCATCTTCAGCCTCAGAGGATCCTCCTCGACGAGAACAGACCGTTACAGCTGCTTCGCTAGATCTTTTGGCAGATCGTTCGCTATCTCCGACACCTGCCAGACCTTCTTGTCTTCCATCTCCGTTCCTGGACGCAGATGCGCAGTGGGCGCCACTCCACCCCGTTTTCCGATGGGCACCGGTCCCTTCGGGGCAAAGGGCTTATCTCACAATGTGAGTAAGTCCCTTAGTGCCAGGTTTTTACCTGTGCAACCTCGTTCTCCTGCGCACTCGCGCGCAGTAGTTCGTAAATACTCTCTGGCTGTGGACCAGTCTTCTGCTGAATCAACACTCCAGCGATCTCCTGTAGCTGAGTCTCGCCGTAGATCTCCTGATCGCCAACGCTTCTTGGACCTTCTGTGCGGCTACGCGGCTTGTGCACCAACGGTCTCCTGAATGCCCACGATCGCCTGCTCGCCGGCGCACATCTTATCGCCCTTTTCTGATGTGCGCAATGCACGCCAACGTTCGCCCTCGCGCCTACGATCTCCGGATCTGGGCGCAAGCAGGGAGATTATTTCTTCGCTGAACTCTACGTTCACCTGCTCGCCAGCGCACATCTGCGCCCCCTTTCCTGATGTGCGCAATACACGCCAACGTTCGCCCACGCGCCCACGATCTTCGCATCTGGGCGCAGGCAAGGAGTTTATTCCATCGCCTCCTCGCCGACGATCTCCCTGGTTCTGCACCCTCGCTGATATCTTCTGGCCGCGCATATCTTCTGGCCACGCAACTACGGCCTCGTCGCGCGCAGTTCAAGAAGTTCCTACGCTAGCGCACAGGCGCTCACAGGTTCTTCTGGACTCGCAGCGCCCTTCTGGAGTTTCGCGCCGTTGGCGCGCGGTTCCAGTTGCAGCGTGCCAACGCGCCAGCATGCTTCCACTTCACACCGCGCTGCCCAGGAGACACCTAAGCTAGCGCACGGGCGCTCACAGGCACCCCTGGGCTCTCCTTGTGCGCCAGCGATCTCCTAAGCGCCCGCGCGATTCTTCGCCTGGGAGCAAGCGATTTCAACGTGCCAACACTTCAATCGTCGTAGGTTTCCTACGCGCACATGCGTTAACTCTCCTGTATGCGATCGGTCGCTACGCGCCAACGCGCTATCGCTTGCCAACGCGCCATCGCTCGCCAACGCGCCTTCGCCCGCCAACGCGCCTTCGCCCGCCTACGAGCCATCGCTCGTCAACGCGCCATCGCTCGCTTACGCGCCATCGCTCGCTTACGCGCCATCGCTCGCTTACGCGCCATCGCTCGCTTACGCGCCATCGGTCTCCCGGCCGCCTGTGCTCGCCCTTACGACCGGGCGCCCGCGCACATGCGCACCCATGTTCGCCCGCGCGCGAACCAACGGTTTTCCATCGCGCGAGCGCCAGCGCGATTTCATTCGCGATTCCCGTCGGGTTTCGCAACACGGGCAACCTGGCGAGTCTTCTGGAGCGCGTACTTCCAGATCATTTTCGGCATGATCTCTCACCTGTAGACGCAAAGCAGCGCACGTGCAGGAGCAGGAAGAAGCTTTAGCTTCTTCTCCTTCTTTTCAGGCAGGCCCCATCATCTCTACTCCTCAGGATCGTCCGATCCCATTCCCTCCAGCGGGAGTCGCTGACACTGCGTCTGTTAGCCGTCAGCAGAGGAGGTACTTCGAGATCATGGGAGAATCTGGTTTAGCCCTTCCTCTCCACCATTCCGTGGAAGGGGCTTACCAGGGAATTTTTCTCTCGATAAATTCTCCGCCCGGCAGGTGACATTCTCGACTTCGGAGATCTTAAGCCAGGAGAAAGCCGCAAAGTGTGCCATGCAGGCCTCTTCGTGGCTGGTTGTCTGGCTTGGATCTCTGGGCATCCTGTTGCGATCCGAGAATTTGTCCAAGGAGAGCTCCAGGAAGGTCATGGAAACTTTCCTCCTCCCTCTCGGGCACGAGCACCATCGTTTCCCGGCTCACCAACTTTCGAACTTGTGGGCAAACTCGATGTTGAAGCATTGAGATGCAGTGACCGAGAGGTTCCTCTCGGAAGTCCCAACCATGGATGTCGGCAAGATCAGACACTCTTCCATCCTTGGAAAGACCTTGTTTTGAGCCCCAAGGACGGGGAACGGACAGCTGAGAGGTGGAGAAAGTCGAATCACGATTCGCTCCTCCAAAGGCGCTTACATCCAGACCCTACAAGCCTCCAGTGCCTCAACAACAGCCTCGTCAGCCTAGGACATCGGAACCAGCCCCGGCAGCTAAGACAAGGTGTCTAAACAGCAGCCCCCTCCTGTCAGAGACAAGAAGGGCGGGAAGTCCTCCTGGGGAGGCAATAATCCTAGAGGGAGCGGCCGAGGCCGCAAACGCTAGGATTGGCAACCCCCCTGCATGGTCCCCAGTGGGGGGATGCCTAAGGTTGCACGTTCAGGTGGCAGCAACTCAGGGCCGATTCCTGCACGATCTCCGTGATCAGCCAAGGATATCGCGTCCCGTTCTTAATATCTCTACATCCACTGACAGCGAATCCAGTGTCGCTGAGCTCCTATGCCATGGGATCGGCAAAGGGGCTAGCCCTTCGGGCAGAAGTTGAGACTATGCTCTAGAAGGATGCTCTCCAAAAGGTCATCGACGGCTCCCCCCCCCCCTGGCTTCTTCAGTCGACTCTTTCTTGTAAGAAAGCGTCTGAAGGCTAGAGACCTGTCATCGACCTCTCAGTCCTGAACAAGTTTGTCGAACAAACTTCGTTCAGCGTGGAACAGCAGAGTCGATCAGGCTTGTAGTGAGACCACAAGACTTCATGTGCACACTGGATCTAAAGGACGGGTACTTCCAGATCCCAATCCATCTGTCTTCCAGGAAGTACTTGAAATTCAGCCTAGACAACAAGATATACCAGTTCAAGGTGCTGTGTTTCTATCTCTCCACAGCACCCCAGGTGTTCACCAGAATGTTCACCCTGATATCTTTATGGCCACACAGGAGCGGCATCCGTCTCCTTCGCTTTCTGGATGACTGGCTAACCCAGGCAGTCTCGGAATCGACCCTTCTTCGACACCGAGACAAGCTTCTGGGACTTTGCCAAGATCTAGGGATCATGGTAATTCTCGAGAAGTCTTCTCTGCTTCCATCTCAACAACTGGGATATCTAGGCATGATATTAGACTCCAATCTCCAAGCCTTCCCATCAGATGACAGGATAGCAAGGCTGAGGAGAGTGGCAGAACCTCTCCTCAGACGAGGAGAGCTTCCAGCCCAATCTTGGTTACACCTCCTAGGTCACCTTTCCTCCTTGACCAGGCTAGTTCCAAACGGCCGCCTCAGGATGAGATCCCTGCATTGGCGGCCCAAGTCCCGGTGGAATCAAGACAACGATTCCCCAGACATTCTGGTCCCTTTGGGACCTGCGGAACGAAGGGACCTGCAGTGGTAGTTGACCTACGGAAACCCTTGCAAGGGAATGGATCTTCTCGTCCTTCCTCCGCATTTGATGCTGTTCTCGGACTCGTCAAAAGAAGGGGGGGGGGGGGGGGCACGTTCTGAATCTGGCCTATGGTCAGAACCAGAAGGGTACCTCCACATCAATCTGCTAGGATTGAAGGATGTATTCTGGCCCTTCAACACTTCCAACAGACCCTGGCGAGTCACTCCGTGAACGACAACTCCACGGTAGTGGCTTTTTTTCAACATGCAGGGAGGTACCTTTTCATTACAGCTTCCTCATCTTGCAGTAGAGATACTGAGATGAACCGAAGTCCACTCAATACCCTATCGGCTCGCTTCATTCCGGGCAAAGGAATGTGCTCTCCGACAGTCTGAGCAGAGCCTCACAGATAGAGAGTAGCGAGTGGTCTTGGCCCCCCCTGGTAGCCAACAAGTCCTGACCTTGTGGACCTGTTTGCGACAGCCTTGAATTTCAAGCTGCCGCTGTACTACTCCTCAGTCCCAGACCCCAAGGCACTCTGGCAAGATGCCTTCCTACAACGGTGGGACAACATCGACGTCTACGCCTTCCCACCGTTCTGTCTGGTGAGAAGGGTACTCAACAAGACCAGACTATCGGTTAACCTGTCGATGACTGATAGCTCCGCTACGGCATCATGCAGAGTGGTTCCCGGACCTTCTGCATCCCCTGACGGAACTCCCGAGAGAGCTTCCCCCACGACACGAGCTACTCAAGCAACCACCCTGCAACATCTACCACAAGCCGTAGCATCGCTTCGGCTTCACGCCTGGAGACCATCCAGCATCTCACAGAGAGAGGCGTTCCGCAACAAGTTGCGGAGCAGATGTTTCGACACCTGCGAAAGTCATCCGCAGGGGTCTACCAGGCGAAGTGAAGAGTCTTCTGTGGTTGGTGTCGTGGGAGAGGTACCTCTCCCCTTGATGCCACTATTCCAGCAATAGCGTAGTTATTGTATATCGGCAGGAGGAAATGCGCCTTTCGCTCTCGGCGGTGGAAGCCTATCGTTCAGCCTTAAGCCTGGCCTTCAGGCTGAAAGGAATAGACATTTCCTCCTCGCTGGATCTTTCTTCGCTCATACGAAACCACGAACTTACCTGCCCCCAGTCGGAAGTGAGACCTCCTCCATGGGACATGGTTCGGGCTCTTAGGGCTCTGAAGAGATCTCCTTGCGAACCATTACGCCAGGTTTCTGATCGTCACCTGTCTTGGAAGACGGTGTTCCTGCTCGCTCTGGCCTTGGCCAAGCGTGTCAGCGAACTTCATGGTCTCTCGTACGACGTCGCCCATTCAAGAGAATAGGTGGAGGTAACGTTCAGGTTCGTCCCTGAGTTGGTTACTAGACTCAAAATCTTGGAGTCCCGGACCTTTGGTTCGACTCCTTCAGGATTTCGAGTCTCCGTTCTGTAACAGATGACCCAGACCTTCTCCTACTATGCCCAGTAAGGAGTCGGAGGGGTTATCTTAAAGAAAAGCTGCAGTTCGTCCTCACGTGCAAGCCCTGTTTGGGAGCACAGGGAGGACGGAGAGGAGGGTCATCAAGAATGCCTTTTCAGCCTGGATTCAAAGGGTCATCCATCACGCCCTGAATCCAGACCCTCCTCCGTCACGTCGCCTTAGAGCACACGATGTCAGAGGCATCGCAACGTCCCTGGCCTTCAAGAGGAACTACTCTGTGACGCAGGTGCTACAAGCTGGAGTCTGGAAGCGTCAAACGACCTTCACAGCCCACTACCTGCAGGACGTGACCCACAGGAGCCTCGATACGTTTTCTATCGGCCCTGTGGTGGCTACACAACAGCTGGTCTAACCTCAGGCTCCTTAATGGACAGGTAGCAGAAGGTTGAGGGCATTGTTACCCGGTTTTAGACTGCATGAATGAAAGAAGTATGTCTGGCCCTTACTTCTTTCTTCATCCTCCCCTCTCTTGGGGAAAGCAGCATCCTGGGTTCTCTGCATAGCTGACCTCAAACCTCTGCAGGTAAACCATGCTTCCTTGTGTTTCTAGTATTAAGTTAATACTGTCGCGTCCCCCATACCCTGACGAGGTGGTATTGGGAACGTCCTAGCCTAGAATTCCAGCCAAAGGAGTTCAGGTCGACTTCCTAGGACAAGTCCCACTTCTTCTCTCCACACACAAGCTTATGTAGGCCGCACGTTCTTTGCAGAGCAAGGAACTTGCGAGGTGCAGGGACTCTTTTTCTCGAAGTGCTGCTCACTCGGATTCTGAGTCCCCGGGTAAAGCCAAAGCCAGTAGGCTGGGGACTTTCCTCCCTTCCTAAGGGGTAAGTCACCCTATGTAAATAGCGTGGTTTGTATTTCGGTTACGGAACAAATGACAAATTCGGAGATAATTTGTATTTTTCCTAACCATACAAACCTTAGCTATTTACACATATTTGCCCGCCAGCCCTGTCTCCCAAGGCAAGTCCTACCTCTAAGCGAAGTGAAGCAGTTCACCGGTGTGTGCGGGGGGAGGGGTAGCTAGCTACCACTCCCCTACCCCCTCGCTAGCTAGCGAGAGGGTAGTTAACCCCCGTTAAAAATCTAATGGCTCGTCATTTCAGCTACGCTGAAAGTAATACCCTATGGAAATAACTAAGGTTTGTATGGTTAGGAGAAATACAAATTATCTCCGAATTTGTCATTTTATGTTATTCCCTCGAGGTTCCTCTTCGGAGTTCCTCCCTAGGGAATTTCTGTTAAAATAATTATTTAATTTTATTTTCCCAGTTAACTATGCAGTTTTTCTTCATTCGACTAAAGATTGCCAACGAAGCAGAGCTGTCCTGTTCATGCCTGGGGAATCTGCTGTCGCTGCCGTCCCGCAGAGGACATCGTCATAGGTGTCATCCCTTCTCTTAGAAGTACTCCCGTGACAACATGGCCAGCACTTCAGATCATCTTAGAACGCTAAAGGAGGTTCGCCTCCAGGGGTTGGACAACTTCCCTTCTGAGGGAGGTTTCCTCCCCAGGTGTGAGGTTTTCTCCCTTCAGAGGGAGAACTTCCCATACCTTAATAAATTCATCGCCTTCGACTACGGTGGCTGCCCTTCGGCCAGACTTTTCTCTCCCCCCTTGCTGAGTTTCTTTTCCTTCAGGCGTGGAGCAGTCTTTGCAAGTCTTTTCTACGAAGTGTTCACCTCTCTCGTTCGCGAGAGAGGCCACTCATAGAGAGTCCTCTTCGGAGGATCGCTACTGATAAGGTCAGCTTGCTGATCCAACGGCCCTAAGGGGCGTCATCACGAGTGTCTTCAAGTCTCTTCTACGAAGTAGTCACCTCTCTCGTTCGCGGGAGAGGCCTCTCTTAGAGACTCTTCCTCGGAGGATCAAGCAGACCTTCCAGTGACCTCAACCTTGTGCTGCAACGTGGTCCTTTGGATTTCAGTCCTGAACTCTAACACGGACCTTTTACGGTCCCATCAGTGAATGCTGGCCCTTCCAAAGGGCACATCCCAGTTCCTGATCGTCCTGCCAGCTGACCTACCGATCTACCAGCGCAGCCTTGCGCGGCAACGAAGGACTTCGGTCCTGGACTCTAAAGCAGACCTGCTTACAGTCCTCATTGGGGGATGCCCACCCTTTTTTTAAAGGGCACATCCCAGTTCCGGATTGTCCTGCGAGCTGACCCTTCAACCTACTAGCGCGCTCACCGATCTTCTTACGCGCACAAGCGCCGACGATCTTCTTACGTGCGCAAGTGTCGACGATCTTCTTAGGCGCGCAAGCGCCGACGATCTTCTTACGCGCGCAAGCGCTGACGATCTTCTTACGCGCGCAAGCGCCGACGATCTTCTTACGCGCGCAAGCGCCGACGATCTTCTTACGCGCGCAAGCGCCGACGATCTTCCACGCGCGGGTACCGATGGTTTCCCGGGCGCGCACCGCTACCTTCGCTCGTGTGCGCTCGCCGATGGCCTCACACGCGCAAGCGCCGACGATCTTCATACGCTCACAAGCGCCGATGATCTTTCCCGCACGCGGGTATCGATGGTCTCCCGCACGTGCGCCAACAATCTCGTACGCGCGCGCGACTCATTCTGGTACGCGCCGACGATCTTCCACGCGCGGGTATCGATGGACTCCCGCGCACGCGTCAATGATTTTCCACGCGCGCTAGCACCAGCAAGCGCACAAGTGCCAACAAGCGCGCAAGCGCCAGTGCCATTGCTCCTGCGTGCGCTTCATAGTCTGGCACGCGCGCGCGGCAACAGTTCTGCGGGCATGGCCGACTTTCTCCCCAGCGCGAGGCCCTGGGGTCTCCCGCACGCACATCAGCAGTATTGTGCATGTGCGCACCGACTTTCTTCTGCGCGCGGGCGCCGAGGGTATCCTGCACGTGCGCCAATAGTCTACCGTGCAAGCGCACCGACGGCCTTACGCGCGGGCGCGCTCCAACGGCCTTCACGTGTACGCATTTCAATAATCTTGAGTGCAAGCACACAGCCTTCCGTACGCTCCGACGGTCTTCCGCACGCACGCGCCAACAATCTCCACGTAGTACTCTAACTCACGCGCCAATTCTCCCACTCTTGCGCAACCAATCACACGTTTCGGTGCATTTTAGGGAGAATGCACTCGGTGCATTCTAGGGAGAATGCACAAACTACGCAGTGCCTTACGGCGCGCCAGCAGTCTTCCTCACTTTCCTGCGCCCTCCTGCGCAGTTACAGTCCCCGGATTCATACGCCAGCTCTTGCCAAAGAGTCAAGGCTCGCAAATCCAATGCACCAGCGCTTGTCTAAGAACCAGCACTTGCCTGCTTTCCCGGCAGATATTAAGCACCAGCACCATCCTGTGTGCCATCGCTCCAGATTCTCCTACACTCGCGCAATTGTCAGTAAAAAGAAGTAAAACTTTTTGGACAGGTCACCATTGCCCCATTCCTCCCTGCAAGCACATAAACATTGCCACCGGGAAAAGAGGAATAAGGCTCCGCAGAGGATTCAAGATCCCGAAGATTCCATCCTACAATGGAATCGAATTGGGGAATCCTTAGTCCCTGTCTCTTCTAAAGTTTCTTTTTTCCTTGACAGACCAGTGGCAGCAAACAGGAAAGCATCAACAGACTGATCTCTAGATCACTGTTTACTGATGGCTACTTCACAGTTTACTGATCGCTAGGTCACCGATCACCAGATCGCCAATTGCTAGCTCAATGCTGATCTGTGACCTTTAGTCCCTCCAATGACTAATGATCTCCAAATGCTATCATCTCCAATCATCGATTGCTAGTCAATAACCAGTCATCAGCTTGCTGATCACTAGATCACCGATGGGCAGCTCATCCTTCTTCGATCATTGAACTCAGCTCGCTGATCTCTGACCAGCCCATCTTCAGCTTGCTCATCTCTGATCAAACAGGGGGATCATAATCAGCTGGCTGTTCTCGAATTCACCATCGGTGCACAGACCACCGATTCATGGTCATCTGTTATTTGCCAGCAGTTCGTGACTCGAACTTACTAGTCAACCGCTTCCCGTAGTTCCTAGATCAGAAGTTATACAACATACTTCTCGCTACTGGCCGTTTGCCATCACGCTAAAGTGATCGATAAACGTTCGACAACCCTCATCAACGACTTGCCAACAGGGAACTACTTGCGAGCACTCTCCAACTGCACAGCCCAACAGCTAATCAGTGATTAACATTCGCCAGATTAACTCTACTCTAAGGAATAGCATCAATCCCATCAGGGCGCGTGGTAAGGCTAAGTGTGGCCTTCCTTCTAAAGAATTCTCTCCCAGAGAAGAATCCTTACACTGGATATCGCTCCTGTTCCTTTACGACACGAGTCAAGACTCCAGCGTCGACAATCTTCCATACAAAAGGAACACCAAGGAGCTGTCCCTTTGGGTCGATGCCCTCTCCATGTTGGAGTTCGATCGAGGGTTAAGACCTCAGGTCTTCTTTTGCACACTGGACCTTAAGGACACTTACTCCCAGGTCCAAACCATCCATCTAGGAAGGTTGGGAAATTCAGTCTAGACAAACAAGAAACACCAGTTCAAGGCACTGTGCTTCAGTCTTTCCATTACACCCATCCTGGTCTCACAGGATCGGCTTCTGTCTCCGCTCTCTCGGAACGACTGACTGACCTTAGCAGACTCGGTGGCAACCTTGCATTAACACTGGAACTTCTGAAGTCTTTTTTTACCAAGATCCAGTGATCAGGGTAAACCTATGGAAATCTTCCCTACTTCCCTCCCAGGAGACTGGTTTATCTGGCAATGATTTTAAACACCAATCTCCAAAAAAACCTTCTCGAAACAAGAACGACTTCCATTCCAGGAGACTTGAGTTGGAAAAAGAAGAAAGGAGGGACCATAGTGCTGCACCACACGACCTCATCCCTCTGGACAGAACCCGAAGGTACCTTCACTTAAATCTCGTAAGAGATGAGGGCCAACTTTCCGGTCCTTCAACAGACCACTCAGTGATGTGATGGACGACACACCACACACCACATAGAGACTCACATTGACAAGCAAATAGGAGCTGGCTTGTAGAATCTTCCCATCTAATAGTATAAACACTAAGATGGGCCAAAGCCCGTTCGGTACTGCTTTCAGCCCGCTTCATTCCAGACTGGAAGAACAGGCTTGGCGACAATCTGTACACAGCATCTCAGATAGGTGTACCGAATGGACTTTGGATTGCCATATAGCCGACAAAGTCCCGACTTTGCAAGGTTCTCCAACTAGGGGGTCTGTTCATAATGCCCCTGAACCTCAGGCTACCGCTGCTCACCAGCCCTAGACCCCAAGGCTCTCTGGCAACTACGGTGGGTACAACAGTGACGTTTACGTCTCGTCCCTTTTTTATGTAGAGAAGGGCACTCAACAAGGCTAGAACATCGGTCAACCTATCAAGGACGCTCCTAGCTCCGCTATGGCATTATGCAGAAAGGTCTCCAAACCTTTTGCAACTCCTGATAGAGCCTCCAAGAGAACCCTCTCTGCATATGAGTGTACGCCTGAAGACTACCCAATACCTCTTTGCGGAGAGGATGTCTAGATGCCGGAGGAGTTCCTCAGCATCAGTCTACCAGGCAGTATCACGTCTTGTGGGGTGGGCGTCATGGGAAAGTGTCTTTTCTCGATACCTCGATTCCAGCAATAGCGGAATCCTCAGGTATATGCAAGAGGAAAAGATCCCCTATTCAGTTTCGATAGGTAAAGATGATCACTCAACATTGATCCTTCACCTTCATACTGAAAGAAAGGGACACCCTTTCATCGATAGACTTTTCCTAACTCATACGGACTTACTACTTGCCTTTCCCCAGTCGGAATTGAGACCTTCCTCTCAGAACATGGTTCAATCTCCGATCCCTAAAGGGACCTCCTTGTGTTCCACTTCACCAGGCAACAAATTTCCTCCTGATTTAAGAACACTATGTTCCTACACACTCGGACAGCAACCATACGAGTTAAGGAACTTCATGGCCTCTCTTTCAACATCGCCCATTAGTGAGAAGGGCGAAAGGCAAGGGTCAGTTTCGTCCCTGAGTATGTCACCAGACACAGTCTCCAGAGGTGACGGGTCCTACACAAGTCTCAACTAGGTAATGGTCGATCCAGATCATCCGTTACTGTACCTCAGGGTGAGGTATGAGACCTAGCCTAAAGAAAACGGCAACAGCCTGCCCGGGTCCCTCCTCTTGTCAACACCGAGAGAGACTAGAGGAGGATCGCCGAAACATCATTTCATCATGACGACTCACAGTGTCAGGGGCATAACTATGCCCCTGGTCCTTCGTAGCAGGTTACTCTGTGACGCAGGTTTTACAAGAAAGGATGTGAATGCTCCTGGTGACTTTCACAACCTTTCTCCTGCAAGACGTAACCCACAGGAACTCGATACGATCTCTATCGGTCCAGTGGTGGCTGCACAACAGCTGGTTTTATACCTCAAGCTCCTTATTAGACAAGTAGCAGAAGGTTGAGGGCACTGTTACCCGGTTTTAGTCTTCGTAAATGAAAAGATTTGTCTGGTTCTTATTCTTTTCTTCATTCTACCCTTTCGTGGGGAAAGCAGCATCCTGGGTTCTCTGCATAGCTGACCTCAAACCACTGCGGGTATACCATGCTTCCTTGTGTTCCTAGTATTAAGACTAATACTGTTACGTCCCCCTACCCTGACGAGGTGGTATTGGGAAAGTCCTAGGCTACAAGTTCCCATCTAAAGAACTTCAGGACAACTTCCAAGGACTAGTCACACTTCTTCATACCTTCACACACAGCTTGTGTAGGCCGCAGTCCTTGCGTAGCAAGGTTCTAGCAAGGTGCAGGGACTCCTTATTTCTTGGGTGCTTGCACACTCAAATAACGAGCCCCCAGGCAAAGCCAAAAAGCCAGACTGGCAGGGACGTCCACCCTTCCTAATGGGTGAGTCACTCCTATTAAATAGCGTGGTTTGTATTTCAGTTACGGAACAAATTACAAATTCGTAGATAATTTGTATTTTTCCTAACTATACAAACCTTAGCTATTTAATCAAACTTGCCCGCCAGCCCTATCCCCCGTGAAGTCCTACCTCCAAGCAAAGTGAGCTCAAGCACAGGTGTGTGTGAGGGGGGGGGGGGTTGGGGATAGCAAGCTACCCTCCCCTACCCCCGCTAACTAGCAGTGTGAGTAGTAAACCCTCGTTAAATTTTAATGGCTCATCATTTCAGCTACGCCAAAAGTAATATCCCTATTAAATAGCTAAGGTTAGTATAGTTAGGAAAAATACAAATTATCTACGAATTTGTCATATTAGCTATACATATTGTTCATAAGTAAATATATGCATTTTATTAAAGGGTAATAAAACTGATATATTTTGATTGAAAATCAATTGTAGGGCGAAATAAGACGCAAATACATATTGATAATTTTATTGTCAATAAATGACCAACATAAAGTAACATGTATAACATAAATGTTAATAAATGTAATGAGAAACATATCAAACAATCAAAGCACAGAAAATATTTGTTTTCACCTGAAAGGGAAAGCTTATTAATGCCACCATAAATCCAAAAATTCGATAAATTTTCTAATATGAATTTCTGTGATGTTGAATGTCTATTCACACTGTGTAAGTACACATGGCACAAGTGTTATTTATATGTTTCTTCAACTCAACTAAATAGAACAGTCCTTAGTGTCACCCTGGTGACACTCACTTCAAAAGTATTGCACTGAGAGGTGTCAACACCTTCACCTGTATAATTGATGTTCCCAATCAATTCACTGTTCATCGCAGCACTAGACGACAGGTTTTAGTACACTACCTGCCGCCACCACGTATCGCTTGAGTTCATGCACTTGCTTTGCATAATGCTTGTAGAACACTCTGGATGACTTCCATGCAGTGTATGAGCAAAGACGCTCAAAATCCATATACTGAAAAAAGTTCAGTGATGAAGCGATTTTCTTTTAATCATGACCTGCGGGTGTACTGTCAGGATCCGCTCTGCGAATAAAATAGGTGATTTTCGCCCTTAGTTGTTTTATGGATAGGTTTGATCCTGAGGTTTCTCCTTTAAAGAGCTGTCCTCCCCTGAAGTCTGAAGTTCTTCAAAGATAGACCTTTAGACACTCCACTGGACACAGCGAGACATCTTCCTTCAGAGGGCAGATTCTCCAGGGACTCCATCTCTTGGTGGGTAGCTCGTTCTTAGCGAGAAATGTATGATCAGGAAAAAGATTCAGTTCTCCTCATCTCTGGATAGGGCCACTATTTCACTAACTCTGACCCCCCGAGGCTATAGCAAACAAGAAAATTACTTTTTGAGTCAAGTCTTTCAGAGAGCAATCCTCATTGTTCACTGTTGAAGCAAAGTGTAAGACCATGTCCAAGGACCATGAAATAGGCTTCGAAGGGGCTGCAGGGCTTAGGGATCTTGTTAAAGATTTCGTTTGACAAGTCTACTTGGAAGGCGTATAGTAGAGGTCTAGTCAGAGCTGATTTACACATAGTTATCGTATTGGCTGCCAGAACTTGTTTATGAAGGTGGATAAAGAAGGACAAACAGAAGTCCATTGAGATTTCTTTTGGTCCTTTTGCTTTGACGTAAGCAACCCACTTTTTCCAAGATGATTCATATTGTCTTCTGGTTGACTTAGACTTATATTCTTCTAAGAACTCTATAGTGCCTTTCGAGATCCCAAATCTTTTCTTTTAAACATCTGACTTACCGGTAGTTATATATATAGCTTACGTCCCTGACGTCACGGCAGAAATTTCAAAACTAGTGGCAATCACCGATTGGGTAGCCAGGTGTACCACCAGTGCGCCCTCTAGCCAGGTGTACCACCAGTGTACCCACTAGCCAGGTACCTGGAACCATTCCAGTGATTCCACAGATCTTCCCTGCCACCGCACCAGCGACATCGTTGGATATTTCACTCGTTGTTAACCTGAATTATTGCAGTTATCTTGGTGATGTACTATTTGATTATTGGCTTTCGCTTGTTTGGATTTACTTTTGGATTTTCTTGAACCTCTATTGGACTTTTGTTATTTTGACCCTTGCTTGTTTGATCTCTCTTATAAATATTCAGAATGGCTGACCCTCCTAAATCTTATAGAATGTGTATGAGAGGTAAGACCCGGCTTGCTAAAGCCTCTATTGATGCCCACTCCATTTGTAATAAATGTAGAGGTAAAGTTTGTGAGTTGGGGATGCAAAATGCAAATTTCAACAGACACAGATATGGAAGTCCTCAACTTCCTACAGGGAAATAGGGAATAAATAATCCCTTATCAAAATTCAGATCTGCAAAGACTGGATGAGGACAACTACTTAATAGCAGACATTAAAATACACAAGATAATGAAAGCAGTGAAAACATTTAAACACAATGCACCAGATAAAGGTGACATAGACAAGTTAATGCTATCAAAACTACCAATGGTGGCATGGAGAAGACTCCAACAAATATTAAACCTTACACTGTCAATGGGATATTACCCAAAACCAAGCAAAGAAGGAATTCTCATACTTCCCCCCAAACCAGAGAAAGACCCAAAACTGCTAGCAAACAGAAGGCCAATCACTTTGCTGGAAGTGCTGGGAAAAGTTTTTGAAAAAATCATTTTAAATATTTAACTTAGCCGGTGAATGTATAATAGCTGCAACTCTGCGGCTCGACAGAAAACACACTCAAAAAACTCGCGAGCGATCGCTATGAAGGTTGCGGGTGTGCCCACCAGCGCCAACTGTCGGCCAGATACCACTCTTGTATGTAAACAAAACCTTCAATTCTTCTCTGTCGACGTTGACATGCATAAACAAGGCTTTCAGGGATGGCTCCAATGATCTGACAGCCACGTTCTCTGCAGGAACAAGTCCCTCAGGGATGGCTCCATGATTTGGCAGCCATGTTCACTGCAGGAGTACGTAAGAGGCAAGTGCGCTCAATGTGTTCATTGTCAAGACAAACTTCACGATGAAGTCTACCAGGCTGTCTTGACAGCATTTATGGAAGGCGACTGGATGGTCTCTCTCGACCTTCAGGAGGCATACTTCCACATTCCTATACACCCGGATTCCCAACCGTTTCTGAGGTTTGTTTACAGGAATGTGGGGTACCAGTTTCGAGCTATCGGGGATCCGAGCCTCCCTGTACTTGGACGACTGGCTTCTCAGAGCATCGTCCAGCCTTCGCTGTCTGCAGGATCTACATTGGACGTTGAGTCTGGCCAGGGAGTTGGGACTTGTGGTCAACCTAAAAGTCCCAACTGATCCCATCCCAGATTATTCTATTTTTGGGGATGGAGATTCGCAGTCAAGCCCTGCTCGAAGTCCAACTAATGCTGAAAATAAAACGTTTATTCAGTCAGGAGTTGGAACAGTCTCGTAGGGACACTCTCATCCCTGGAGCAGTTTGTCTCACTAGGGAGACTACCCCTTCTCTCTCTCCGGTTCCATCTAGCCTCTCACTGGAACTAGGACAAGACATTAGAGACGGTATCATTCCCAGTCTCCGAACCAATAAAGGCATGCCTGAAATGGTGGGACAGCAATATCAGTCTGAGAGAGGGACTATCCCTAGCAGTCAAGAACCCAAACCACGTGTTGTCCTCAGACGCGTCGGGTTTGGGTTGGGTGCGACCCTGGACGGTCGGGAATGCGCGGGTCTGTGGACCTCAAGTCAGAAGAGCATGCACATCAACGGCAAGGAGCTATTAGCAGTCCACTTGTCCTTGATGATATTAGGAAGCGTCTTCGAAACTAAGTGGTAGAGGTCAACTCAGACAACACCACAACTTTGGCGTACATCTCCAAGCAAGGAGGCACACACTCCTTCACGCGGCTCGAGATCGCAAGGGACCTTCTCTTATGGTCTAGAATTCGAGGCATCTCCCTGTTGACGAGATTCATCCAGGGGGACTTGAACGTCTTGGCAGACTGTCTCAGTCGGAGGGGTCAGGTGATACCCACGGAATGGACCCTCCACAAGGACGTGGGCAAGAGTCTTTGGGCTTCTTGGGGTCAACCAACCATAGACCTCTTTGCCTCCTCGTTGACCAAAAGGTTACCAATCTTTTGCTCTCCAGTCCTAGATACAGAAGCAATCTACATAGACGCGTTTCTACTGGATTGGTCTTTTATGGACTTATATGCATTCCCACCATTCAAGATAGTCAACAAGGTACTGCAGAAGTTCGCCTCTCACGGAGGGACAAGGTTGACGTTGGTTGCTACCCTCTGGCCCGCGAGAGAGTGGTTCACCGAGGTACTTCAATGGCTGGTAGACTTTCCTAGAAGTCTTCCTCTAAGGGTAGATCTGTTACGTCAGCCCCACGTAAAGAATGTCCATCAAAGCCTCCCCGCTCTTCGTCTGACTTCCTTCACACTATCGAAAGACTCTCAAGAGCTAGAGGTTTTTCGAAGGAGGCAGTCAGTGCGATTGCAAGAGCTAGGAGAGCTTCTACCATTAGAGTATACCAGTCGAAGTAGAAAGTCTTTCGAGACTGGTGCAAGTCAGCATCTGTGTCCTCGTCCAGTACCTCTGTAGCCCAAATCGCAGATTTTCTTTTACATCTGAGAAAGGTTCGCTCCCTTTCAGCTCCCACGATTAAGGGCTACAGGAGCATGTTGGCTTCGGTCTTTCGACATAGAGGCTTAGATCTTTCCAACAATAAAGATCTCCAAGATCTCCTTAAGTCTTTCGAGACCTCTAAGGAACGTCGTTTGGCAACTCCTGGATGGAACTTAGACGTGGTCCTAAGGTTCCTCATGTCAGACAGGTTTGAGCCATTACATTCAGCCTCCCTGAAGGATCTCACCCTCAAGACACTTTTCCTAGTGTGCTTGGCTTCGGCTAAAAGGGTCAGTGAACTTCATGCCTTCAGTAAGAACATCGGCTTTTCTACAGAAAAAAGCCACTTGTTCACTTCAACTTGGTTTCCTGGCCAAAATATGAACTGCCTTCTCGTCCTTGGCCTAAATCTTTTGATATTCCTTGCTTATCAGAGATCGTAGGCAACGAACTGGAAAGAGTATCATGTCCTGTTAGAGCTCTTAAGTTCGATTTAGCTCGTACTAAGTCATTACGAGGGAAATCTGAGGCATTATGGTGCTCAGTTAAGAAACCTTCATTGCCTATGTCAAAGAATTCTTTGTCATATTTTATCAGATTTTTTTTTTTTAATACGAGAAGCTCATTCTCACTTGAATGAGAAAGACCGATGTTTGCTTAAGGTTAAGATGCACGAAGTTAGAGATATAGCAACCTCCGTGGCCTTCAAGCAAAATTAATCTCTGCAAAGTATTATGGACGCGACTTCTTGGAGAAACAAGTCAGTGTTCGCGTCATTTTACTTAAAAGATGTCCAGACTCTTTACGAGGACTGCTACACACTGGGTCCATTCGTTGCAGCGAGTGCAGTAGTGGGTGAGGGTTCTACCACTACACTTCCCTAATTCCAATATCCTTTTAATCTGTCTCTTGAAATGTTTTTAATATTGTTTTATGGGTTGTTCGGAAGGCTAAGAAGCCTTTCGCATCCTGGTTGATTTGGCGGGTGGTCAAAGTCATTTCTTGAGAGCGCCCAGATTAGGGGTTTGATGAGGTCCTGTTGTATGGGTTGCAGCCCTTGATACTTCAGCTCCTGGGAGTCTGTCAGCATCCTAAGAGGATCGCTGGGCTCCGTGAGGAAGACAGACTTACAAGGCAGAGTAATCGTCTAAGTCAACTTCCTTACCAGGTACCTATTTATTTTGGTTTTGTTATATTGATAACTGTCAAAATGAAAAAACTCTTAGCTTATACGCTGTAAACATAATTAACTCTGGTCTCTACCCACCTCCTTGGGTGTGAATCAGCTATTATATATTCACCGGCTAAGTTAAATATCTAAAAATGATATTTTAATTATAAAATAAATTTTTGAATATACTTACCCGGTGAATATATAAATTAAATGACCCTCCCTTCCTCCCCAATAGAGACACAGCGGGACGAGAAGAATTGAAGGTTTTGTTTACATACAAGAGTGGTATCTGGCCGACAGTTGGCGCTGGTGGGCACACCCGCAACCTTCATAGCGATCGCTCGCGAGTTTTTTGAGTGTGTTTTCTGTCGAGCCGCAGAGTTGCAGCTATTATATATTCACCGGGTAAGTATATTCAAAAATTTATTTTATAATTAAAATATCATTAAACACAAGACTTAGGAGATTCCTAGAAAATAACAAAAAATTCCACAAACACCAAATTTTTTTCAGAACTGGAAGAAGCACTGAAACTGCCCTCATGGCAATTTACAAAACAATAGTCATGAACCAACTAAATAAAAAACACTAATGCAATGTCATCCGCAGAGATATCTCTAAGGCATTCGACAAAGTATGGCATGACGTCCTCAAATATAATATACTCCAATTGGAATTACCAATAATAATGGAAAAACTCCTCTCAAGCTACATAAAAGAACTTTCAGAATGCGTAACAGAGATGGAAAACTAGGAGAAACAATAGATATAAAAGTGGTGTGCCACAGGGGGCCATAGTATCCCCAACACTTTTTATAATCTACACAGCAGATATGCCAACCATGTCTGAATATGCCATAAACTGTCTATGCAGATGACATAACACAAGTAATAATGCACCCTACAAATTCCAAAAGATTTAAAAAAATAAAAACCGAAAGAGAGATCAAAAGAATAAATGATTTCGAAAATAAGTGGAAAATAAAAACAAACAGCAACAAATTTCAACTCCTATCAGTATAAAAAAAAAAACTGCACCAATAACAGTAAACAATATGAATATTCCATTTATCAACGAAGTTAAAATCCTTGGTCTCTCCTTCAAAAGAACTGGCATAAGCTGCCATATCAAACAAAAACTCTAACTGGCAAAACAGAAAAGGAGCATTAAAACGTTTCAAACTATTTGTTGAAAACATAGGTAGTAGGTTGGCCAGGGCACCAGCTACCCGTTGAGATACTACCGCTAGAGACTTATGGGGACCTTTGACTGTCTAGACAGTTCTACATTGGATCCTTCTCTCTGGTTACGGTTCTATCCCTTTGCCTACACATACACCGAATAGTCTGGCCTATTCTTTACAGATTCTCTTCTGTCCTCATACACCTGAATACACTGAGATTACCAAACAATTCTTCTTCACCCAAGGGATTAACAACAGCACTGAAATTGTTCAGTGGCTACTTTCCTTTTGGTAAGGGTAGAAGAGACTTTAGCAGCTCTTTTAGGAGAAGGACACTCCAAAATCAAACTATTGTTCTCTAGTCTTGGGTAGTGCCATAGCCTCTGTACCATGGTCTTCCACTGTCGTGGGTTAGAGTTCTCTTACTTGAGGGTACACTCAGGCACACTATTCTATCTAATTTCTCTTGTTGTTTTGTTAAAGCATTTATAGTTTATATAAAAATGTTTATTTTATTGTTACTGTTCTTATATTATTATATTTTCCTTGTTTCTTTTCCTCACTGGGCTATTTTCCCTGTTGGGGTCCCTGGGCTTATATCATCTTGCTTTTCCAACTAGGGTTATAGCTTAGCAATTAATAATAATAATAATAATAATAAGAATAAATCTCTACAAAAGCCTGATAAGACCTCTATTCAAATAGCCAGTAGCATCGCCATGCACAATAGCTCAATCAAAGACGAAAACCCTACAAAAATTCAAAAATGGAAACATAAGAAATGTACATGACTTAAACCATAATAACAATAATAATAATAATAATAATAATAATAATAATAATAATAATAATAATAATAATACTGTAATAACATAAATGAAAACGATACACTCCATAACCTATACAATCTCAAACCAGTAAATGTCAGGTACCACAGAAGAGCCACACAAGCCTGTGAAAGATTCAAAACATTTACCTAGAACTTGCAACAACAATTGAGGAAATAACAGACACACAAAATTAGCATTCCTGGTGGAAAAGGATTGCTCCTTTCATTGCTCAGGACGAACCAAATCCTGAGTATTGAAATAAACCAATAAGACAAAAGTAGACAGATATAGATAAATAAATAAGCCACAGAAAAAGGAATAATCATGAAAACACAAGTCCCTTGGAGGCTGGCAAGAGAACTCACCTTCTGGAAGTCCACAAAGCATGATGTTGACAACAAAAAATCAACAACAAAGAGCTATTGGGTCTGGCCCAATCTTTTCATTTCCCACTGTACTTCACTTTAACACTTTTCTCTTCAATCCTTACAATCCTAATCTCCCCCCCCCCCACCTATCCTATCCCCAATATTGTAGCTGTAGTTGTAATACAAGGAGCCCTTGGGTAAAACCAAAAAGCTAGATTGACAGGGACGTCCACCCTCCTAATGGTTGAGTCAACCCTAATAAATAGCGTAGGTTTGTATTCCGGTTACGGAACAAATGACAAATTCGTAGATAATTTGTATTTCTCCTAACGATACAAACCTTTAACTATTTATACAGTACAAACTTTCCCGCTGACCCTATCCGCCTTGAAGTCCTACCTCCGAGCAAAGTGAGCTAAATCACAGGTGTGTGAGTGGGGGCGGTAGCAAGCTACCTCCCCTAACCCCGCTAACTAGCAAGATGGGTTGTTAACCCTTGCGAACATTTTAATGGCTCGTCTTTTCAGTTTCACCAAAGGTAATACCCCTAATAAATAGCTAAAGGTATGTATTGTTAGGGAAAATACAAATTATCTACAAATTTGTCATGTTAGTTCAAGCTGGCAAATGGCTATAAAACTAATGAGGTGTCAACAACCATTCTGGTTGTTACCAGTGGTAGCAAGTAGAAGTACTGCCCCCCACCCCTGCTCCCTCTTACCCCTTCACTTTGATCTTAGCTGTGGATGGAGACAGAAGTTGGCTTCCACATTCACTGGCTGTGGCAAATAAAACTTTTTCTCTTGGGATTTTTTCCCATTGACACTTGCGTCTTGAGGATTTTTTTTTTCCTCGAGTTGGAGACTTGTTTAGACTCAGGAATCCATTAACTCCAGGTTGGTTAAAGGTGAGTAACTGTAGCCAGGGAATTACCTTACTGCCTTGGAGTTAGACCTCTCTGAAGTCCTAGAAGTCGAAATCCTCTAAAAAGGATGTCTGTTCCATCTATGTGTGCCGATCTGTTGACAGACACAAGAGCAACTTGCATCCTAAAGAGTGCTGTGGATTCAACAGTTCAGCCTCATTTATTGGAAGCAGTTGCTTTGCAACCAATTGCCAAATTTGGTGAGTGATTTGGGAAGTTCACTTTTTAAGCTACCTCTAGTCTAGGCACACTCGGACACTCAAGTGGATGGTAGTCTTTCACTTGAGAAATATGTTTGCCATTTTCGCCCTTTGATCCTGCGGGCCTTTCCGGTGTTTTGGCAGACAAAGTTGTTACCACGGTCTGCTGTCCTCTCCAGATAACTCGGAATCATTCTCACGTACCGACACTAGAGCGCTCAGGCTCTGTTTAGTTGCTGGGAGCACCTGGCGGCTGTCTCAGTTGCTGTGATGGCATCAGAGGTGAAAGCTAGCGTTTCACATGATAGTTTACTCAATGCGAGCGATCTCTACCACCTAGAGACATGATTCAAGCTCTATCGAGCCTGAATCACGGCACCAAAAAGGAAAATTTTCCTTTCACTTAAGAATTTTTTTGAGCCAAATTTACGCCGTGATTAAAGCTCTAGCGAGCCTAGATTGCGGCCCATCAAGGTGAAAGGTTCCTTTTTCCTGAGAGTTTTGCTTAAAGCAGCGATATCTCCCTTCTTTCAACGCTATTCAAGCTCTAGTGAACCTGGATTGCAGCACCAAATGTGAAAGCTACTTTTCAGCTGAGAGGTTTGCCAGAAACAAGCGATCTCTTTATTCCCCAGTGAACTTGGGTCATGGGGCCAAAGGTGCCTTTCACCTAAGAGGTTTGCTTAAAACCAAAGATATCTCAATTCCTTGTGACCCAGGCTCACATGAGATCTAAAGGTGAAAGTTTTTCTTTCACCTGAGAGTTTTGCTTCTACTAGCGATCTCTCATTTCCTAGCGACGTGATTCAGCTGGATCATGACGCCAAGGGTGAAAGCTAGTCTTTCACATGAGATTTTGCTGGAAGACAGTGATCTCTCTACCACTCCCAAGCATAGGCTCACAACAGGAATCAGTCTCTCAGAGACTCTGGATTGCAGTGCCAAGAGTGAAAACTAGCCTTTCACCTGGAAGTAGCTTGATGTAAACGATCTCTCAACACTTCACGACCTGGATCCGCATACGTTTCAGGGTAGCAATGCAATTCTGACTCGCAACCAGCCTAGATATTGGCACCAAAGGTGAAAGGTATCCTTACACTGGAGAGTTTGGCTTGAAACAAGCAATCTCTCATTGCGTGCAATTCAGTCTCTTGATGCAGCTCGATCCAGGCTTACGGGGAGTCTTCGCACAGTTGCTCTATGAGCCAGTGACTATTTAACTAGGCTCTAACAATCATGAAGCAGTTAGAAATCTATAATAAGTGGCTTTACCTCTTGTACACGGACATTAGTCCTGCCTTAAAGCTAAAGATTGTTTTTTTTTATGAGAAACCCTCGTTACTGCGATAGCTAGTTGTATGCTTGCATACGCTATCCAGCATTCATGTTTAAGAAAGTGTTTATGGAAACAAATTCTTTCGAGAGCCTTAGTCTCGGCCTTAAGGGAAGAAATAAAGTTGTCAACTTTTTTACTTTTTCCTACTCATTTCTTTCTCTCTCGTAAGATTGCAATAAAAATTCTGGGTTAGCTTGTAAAGTTCCAAAATATTTTGGTTGCTTGGAGGAAATATAAAGTGCTTTAGATTTGTAACTTCTCTTCGGAAATACACGATAACGATCGTGCATTTGACCCTATCTTAGAGAAATCAACAAAAATTCATACATGCTCGCATAAGACTCTAAGCCATCCCAGAGTTTAGAGAAAGTAGAACCTACTAGTACAGTACAATAATAACGTGGTTGCCTAACATTACGTATGGCATGAGTTCGATCCCGCTCGGGATTGTGTTCCTTTTTATTTGTTTATTTGGTAGATAGTAGATTGGCCAAGGCACCAGCCACCCGTTGAGATACTACTGCTAGAGAGTTATTGGGTCTTTTGACTGGCCAGACAGTACTACATTGGATCCCTTTCTTTGGTTACAGCTCATTTCATCTTTGCTAACACATACACAGAATAGTCTGGCCTATTCTTTTCACATTCTCCTCTTTCTTCATGCACCTGACAACACTCAGATTATCAAACAATTCTTCTTTGCTCAAGGGGTTAATAACTGCACTTTATTCGTTCAGTGGCTACTTTCCTCTTGGTAAGCGTAGAAGAGTGTCTTTAACTATGATAAGCAGCTTTTCTAGGAAAAAGACACTCCAAAATCAAATCATTGTTCTCTAGTCTTGGGTTGTGCCATAGCCTCTGTACCATGGTCTTCCACTGTCTTGGGATAGAGATCTCTTGCTCGAGGGTACACTTGGGTACACTTATCAGTTTTGTTTCTCTTCCTCTTGTTATTTTGAAGTTTTTATAGTTTATATATGAAAGATTTGTTTTAAAGTTATTTTTTTTAAACTTCTCTTGAATTTTATTTCTTTATTTCCTTTCCTCACTGGGTTACTTTCCCTGTTGGAGCCCTTGGACTTGTAGCATCCTGGTTTTCCAACTAGGATTGTAGCTTAGCTAGTAATAATAATAATAATAATAATAATAATAATAATACCTCGCAAAAAAGTTTATGGCTAGTTTCAGCTTTGCTGATGTACAGTAATATATTCACAGTAAAGAGCTCAAGGTTTGTATAGTTTGGGAAAATGGGAATTACTTTCAAATTTGCCATATTACACTACCTCCAAATTTGTCATTCTTTTATGAAAGCCTTTTTTTAGTATTCTCATTTTCTTTTCCAGAAATAGATGAAGCCTTTGTTTAAATTGTTAAAGTGCTGTAAATGGAAAATCATTTGAATTTTTTGAAGAACTTTTATATCTAGCCAACTGCTGATTTTGTGATTGGCAGGTCTCTACCATGACAGTTGATTTTAGGTGTGGCTGCCTGATATTTTGTCTAGTTAAAGTTATAGATAAAGTCCAGCTTTAAGATGCAGTAGTTTATAATAAGTGTTGTAGTCTGCATAAGTATTGTACAGTAGTCTCGTGTTGGTTTTTGTCACTATAAGCATTGCATGATTCATCATAATTTTTTGTAATTGTTATTATAAATTCATCATATTTTTTTTTAAATATTTTCATTGCTATATGTTCATTGCAATTTCTTTTATTGAAACATTAAAATCCTTTTCCATATCTCTGGAGTTTTATGTGGTGTGACTTCATGGATTTGTGCTATTTAATTAAAGCATAATTTTTGGGGTTAATGTGCTTTGTGGTTTCCAAGGACTTTTCTGTAAGAGGATAGAACACAGAATCAAATATGACATAAATTCCGATGAAATATTGTTTCCCTTCTGTAGGGCTAATGTACCGATGTGCAAAGCACAGACTTATTTTGTATAGGAGAGACCTTCAAGTTCAGGCACTATTGAACTTGACATAGCACCTCCAGTACTGAAGCCATCTGACTATGGGTGACTTCATTACTGTCTTCACTGAGAAACCCCAACTACAGCTGGAAACAGTGCTACCTGCTCATCAACTTATGCTCAGCTGCATCTAATTTCCTGTCATCGAATTGCAACATTGTTCCTGGCTTCGTCTTTGTATAGCGAGGAATCTTCAAATACGCTTAAGATATATAACAGGAACCATGTTATGTTTAGTTTCACTGTTCATATTTCCGTTGACATATTAATGGTTAATTTGTGAGAAACCCTTAGTAATTCCGTGATGGATGTGCTTTCTGGTCTGAGTAAGTACAGTACTTGATGTTCAGTGAAAGGACGGTCAAGGATCTGTCCTTTTAAGGCATGTCCCCAACGAACCCCGAAAGAGGTCCTAATGCCATGTAAGTCTACCTTGAATAGTCTGGCAGAGGCAGTTTCAGAAGCTTTAAATTTCCTTTGTTCCGTAACCATACAAACCTTAGCTATTTACACAGGGTTTACCTTTTAGCGCAGCTGAAATGGCGAGCCATTAGAATTTAACGAGGGTGTATTACCCCCGCGCTAGTTAGCGGGGGGGGGGGTGGGGGTAGGGGAGTGGTAGCTAGCTACCCCTCCCCTCCCTCACACACAGATGAATGCTCACTTTCACTTTTGGCTCGGACTGTGACAGACGTCTCTGTCTTGGTCCTCTCTTGGCAGCCATTGTTTGTTTTGTCTTTACTTAATCGCTTACTTTTCTTTTACTCAATATATATGTAAACATGTTTTCATGTTTGTATACATATTTGAGTATAGAAATCAGTAAGTTTCCTTTTCAGATTTGTGTGTGTAGTGTACTTATCTATGTGGTGTCCTCGGCAGTTGGCCGCCACGGCGTTATGGGTGGCGATCGAGTTTGACTTATGTCTTTCTCTCTCTCTCTCTCTCTTGAGGTCGTTCACCCTTTTACTACATGTTACTACGCCCTTGTAGCTTCCTTTCCGTGTGGGGGGGTTGCTACGCCGTACGTTTGTCTCAATTAGTTTATGAATCTAATTGTATTTGTTGATTTTTCAGCTTTGTAGAACGATTCCTTTCGGGGTTCTCGTTCTTTCTTTAGTGTTCATTCATTTTTAACCCTTTTACCCCCAAAGGACGTACAGGTACGTTTCACAAAATCCATCCCTTTACCCCCATGGACGTACCGGTACGTCCTTGCAAAAAAATGCTATAAAAATTAGTTTTTCATATTTTTTGATAAATTTTTTAGAAAATTCAGGCATTTTCCAAGAGAATGACACCAACCTGACCTCTCTATGACAAAAATTAAGGCTGTTAGAGCAATTTAAAGAAAATATACTGCAAAATGTGCTGGGAAAAAAATAACCCCCTGGGGGTTAAGGGTTGGAAATTTCCAAATACCCTGGGGGTAAAAGGGTTAAATTACATAATTACATACATAATTATAATTGTTGTAATTCTGTTTTGGTTACAGCTCTCCTTCCGTGAGTGTAAGTGGTTGTGAGGGCACGTGCCTGTTGTATAATTCTTGTTTCCTTTCCCTCGGGATTCCTCTTCGGAGCCTTCCCGGGGGAATGAATGTGTACTAATGTTTTTTTTTGTTTTATTTTTTTACAGTTACCGATCTAGCTCGTTTCTGTAATATGGCAACGGTGTGAGCTGTCTTGTTGAGTCCTGGGGATTCGGCTGTTGCTGCCTCCCCCCTTGTGTTTTCGTCAGGGGCGTGTCTCCTTCTACTGGAAGTACTCCCGTGACGACGGACAGCTCTCCAGTTCATTTTAGAACTCTCAGGAGGCTTGCCTCCTTGGGCAGGTAACTTTCCTTCCGAGGGAAGTTTTTCCTGTCCAGGCTTGAGTTTTTCCCCTTATGGAGGGTTCTCCTCTTGCCTTTTTTTCGTGCAACTATGCTATTGGTTCTGAGCGGTCACACCTGCAGTTTCGCTCAAGGGGCTGGGCAACTGCAGGAGCTCCTCTTCGGAGGATTGCTCCTTTTAGGTCACTGCTGACCAGTCTCTTCTACGAAGTGTTTCTCTTTCGTTCGCGAGAGAGTACACTCATAGAGACTCCTCTTCAGAGGTTTCTTCTGTTGCTGTTGGCCTCCCTCGCCGTAAGGCCCACCGTCCGCCTCGTCGTAAGGGCCTCTCATCTCCCTATAAGGGTGCTTGAGGTGCCTTTTTGAATCTCCGTTTGCAGCCTACAACTCCTTTTTCTCGATCTTCCGCCTTGGTGCAAATGGACAGCAGTCTGATCTCGTCTTCCGACGGGCAACGGTCTTCCCGACGGACAACGGTCTTCCCGACGGACAGCGGTCTTCCGACGGACATCAGTCTCCCGGCGGACAACGATCCCTTCGGGGCAAAGGGTTGCCTCCCACGGGGGTTCTTCCCTTGCGTGTCAGGGTTTCCCTGCGCGCCCTTCTGCTGTGTTCTCTCCTGCTCCTGCTCAGTGCTAACGCACAGGCGCTCTTCTGCTCATCAGCGCTCTCCTGTTCGTCAGCGCTTTCATGATGATCATCCCTGCTGTTCCTGTTGGTTCCGGTTAAGCGCCCTGTGCGCCCACGTTCGCCCTCGCGATCTAGAACTTCGGTTCAGGTCGGGGTCAAGGACTCTTCTTCTATACGCAGGCTTCCACGCGTAGCCTTCTGCTCGTCAGCGATCATCAGCTCGCCAGCGATCACCTGTCTCTCGGCGATCTCCGGATCGCCCGCGTGTGTTACAGCCGGCACGCCAACGTTCTCCAACTCTTCTGAAGGAACATGGTTCGCCAGCTACTAGCTCACCTGCGCATGCTGATCGCCATCGCGCGACCCTCAACTGCGGATGCTGATCGCCATCGCGCGACCCTCAACTGCGGATGCTGATCGCCATCGCGCGACCCTCAACTGCGGAGGCTGATCGCCATCGCGCGACCCTCAACTGCGGAGGCTGATCGCCATCGCGCGACCCTCAACTGCGGAGGCTGATCGCCATCGCGCGACCCTCAACTGCGGAGGCTGATCGCCATCGCGCGACCCTCAACTGCGGAGGCTGATCGCCATCGCGCGACCCTCAACTGTGGAGGCTGAGCGCCATCGCACGACCCTCAACTGCGGAGGCTGATCGCCATCGCGCGACCCTCAACTGCGGATGCTGATCGCCATCGCGCGACCGCACACCTGCGGATGCTGATCGCCATCGCGCGACCGCACACCTGCGGATGCTGATCGCCATCGCGCGTCCCTGCGCGTGCTGATAGCCATCGCGCGATCGCCCACATGCAGAGGCTGCTCACCATCGCGCGACCGCCCATCTGCGCATGCTGATCACCATCGCGCGATCGCCCTCCTGCACATGCTGCTCGCGATCGCTCACCTTCGCATATTGTTCGCCAACGCACGATCGTTCACCTGCGCATGCTGCTCGACCATCGCGTCGGCATAACACAACGCGTCATCGCCAACCTGCGCGTTAGCGCTCACCAGCTCACCACCGATCGCTTGTTGATCCATATTGCCAGCGGTCTTCCTTGCCCACGCGGCAGCGCGTTTCCTCGCCATCGCGCTAACGCTTGCGTTCGCCGCCTCGGACTCGCGCTCATCCACCTGCCCACCCTCACGACCGCTCGCCTGCGCGCCCGCGCGACCGCTCGCCTGCGCGCCCGCGCGACCGCTCGCCTGCGCGCCTGCTCGCCCGCGCGACCGCGCAACCGTTTGCCCGCACGACCACGCGACCATTCGCCTGCGCGCCCACACGCCCACATGCCTGCACGTCTACGCTCATGCGCGTCCGCGCTCATGCTCTCCAATGTTCGCCCACGCGCGAACCAACGGTTTTCCATCACACGGACGGATGGTGTTCCGTCGCGCGAACCTACAGTGTTTCTTCGCACAAACGTCGGCTTATTTCTTGCAGTATCCATTGCTCGTCTATGGGTTATCGCTCGCCGACCACCAGCTCTCGCCCTTCCTACCACGCTCCCCCTCCTTCTGCGCTCCTTCGCTCACCTTCGTTTGCGTTACCGCGCATGGGCGCTTCCACGTTCGCCCACGCGAAAATCTTTGAATTACCGTCGCGCGAGCTCCAGGGCGATTGCGACCACGATTCCCAATGGGGTTTTCGCAGCATGGCCAGCCTGGCGAGTTCTTCTGGAGCGTATTTCCAGAACACGGCCTCACCACGTAAACGCAGAGCATGGCACTTGCAAGAATAGGAGAAACTTAAGGGAGATCTGAGCAACACTCCTCTTTCCTGAACCTGGTTAGCCCTTCCCCGTCATTCCCTGGAAGGATTTTTGGCGGGGGGGGGCCTTTCCGTTCGAGATTTCTCCATCGGACAAGGGGTGACTGCTTACCCCTTCCTCTGGGAGCTTACCGGGTTCTTTCCCTCCTCGGTTACGGCCCGAGGTTTGGTTCAAGGAAGCTACAGGAAGAGCATGGGTACTTTCCTCCTCTCGAGCTCAGGCACCTTGGCCTTTCGTCGTTAAGTATCTAACTTGCGGACAAGCTCGATGTTGTACCATCTGGACGCGCTGACTGAGGGCTTCCTTCGGGTGTCTCATCTGTGGAGGTCGACGACCTCAGACACCCTTCCATCCTTGAGAAGAGTTTGTTTGTGCCCAAGGACAGAGACTTAGACAGCGGCTGTGCGGAGGAAATCGACTTCCGTTTGCACTCCTCCAAGGCGCTTTCTTCCAGACTCTGCAGGGCTCCAGCGCCCTTTTCTTTCAATCACGTCGGCCTAAGTTATCGGCTACGACAACTGGGACAAGGTGTCCAATTGCAGTTTCCTCCTGTCAGGAACAGATGGCACGGGAGACTCCCCCGGGGGGGCATAGTCCTAAAAGGAGTTCACGAACTCTAGGATTGCAGGTTTTTCTCTGGGAGGATGCTTAAGGTTACTCATCCGAATGACAGCTTCCCGATGCCCATTCCCGCACAATCTCTGTGATCAGCCAAGGATATCGCGCCTGCCGTCTCTGTCAGCGAATTCAGTGTCTCTGAACCTCTATGCCATAGCGTCAGCAGAGTTGCCCGGTTGGGCAGAATGATCCATACCTTAGCCGAAGGTCTTCCTTAGGATCATCGACGGCTTCACCCCCGGCCTCCTCAGTCGATCCTTTCTTGTAAGAAAGGATCTGAGAGGGGATGTCCTTAGTCGACCTCTCAGCCCTGATCAAGTTTGTCGAACAAACTTCGGCCAGCGTAGACCAGCAGAATCGATCAGACTGGTAACGAGGCGACAGGACTCCTTAAACCCTGGATCGGAAGGACGGGTACTTTCAGTTTCCATTCCATCCATCTTCCAGGGTGCTTGTCGAATTCAGCCTAGACTGCAAGTATTCCTGCTTATGATGCAGTGTGGCTATCCCGCCGTGGCATAGCAGGTTTGTTTCCCCAGAGAACTCTCCCTGCCTTCCTCTTGGCCGCTCAGGTGCAGGCTTCCGCCTCCTCTGCTGTTTGGAGGGCTGGTCAACTCCGGTAGGCTCGGGTTCGACCTTCTTCAGCGCCGGGACAAGCTTCCGGATGCTTACCATGAGTGTGGGCTCATGGTATTTTGCTTGGAGCCTTCTCTTCCCCTGCCTCAACATCTGGAGTATCTGGCCATGATATTGAGTCAACGGCCTTACCACGTTGGAAACCCCGCTTCTCGTCCGTCCAGCGAGGTTAAGCAATGTCGGTTCTGGTCGTTACTTGGATGGGTGACCACCTGGGGACGCCAGATTCTGTTACCACATCCTCCGAGCCTTCCTTTCGGTTGACTGTGGCAAGACTGAGGAGAGTCGCAGTACCTGTTCTCAGTCAAGCAGAGCTTTCACCCCTACCTTGGAACGTTTCCTAGTTCTCCTTTCCTCATTGACCTGTCTATAGTCCGAACGGTCGCCTCAGGATAAGTTCCATGTAGGCCGATCCAAGTTCCGGTGGCTTCAGGCAATGTTTAACCGGACTTCCTGGCCCCTATGGGACCAGCGGAACTATTAGACCTGCAATGGGTGTTGACCTATGGAGCCTCTTGATGGTAGTGGATATTCTCGTCCTTTCCCCACATGCTGTTCTCGGACTCGTCAAAGGAAAGGGGGGGGGGGGGGGCATGTTCCGGTCCAGGCCTATGGTCAAGACCTGAAGGATACCTCTCCATCATTCAGGCAGGCTTAGGGGCCTTAGTCTGGCCCCTCTACAGATCCTACAGCTCCTGCCGAGTCTCCCCGTGCGCGTCGACTTCATGATTCTGGCGTATTCTAACCAGCAGGGGACGCATTTTCACACCTTCACATCTTGCAGTAGAGATACCGGTATGATTGAGATTCTCTGAATACCACCATCGGCTCTCTCATTCCAGGCAGGGGAATGTTCTCTCAGTCTATCCGAGCAGAGCCTCGTAGAGAGAGTGTACCTGGGGGTCTTTGACCTTGGGTAATCAGCAAGTACTGGTCTGGGGGACCTGATCGCGACAGCTTGGAACCTCAAGCTTCCGCTATTCTTCCCCCCAGTCTCAGACCCCGAGACTCTGGCAAGATGCATTCCGGTGATGGTGGGACAACTTCGACGCCTGCGTCTTCCCTCCCTTTTGTCTGTGGACAATGGGTCTCAACAAGACCAGGTTGTCTGTCAACCTTTCAATGGGAGAGCTCCACTGGGACTATGCGCAGAACAGTTTCTGGACCCTCTGCTTCCCCTGACGGAACTCCCGGGAGAGCTTCTCCCACGGCGCAGACTACTCAAGCAACCACACTGCGACATCTCTCCCGAACCGGGGCGTCGCTTCGGCTTCATGCCTGGAGACACTACGCCTCCTCCTCAAGAAGAGACAACCCGCTACAGTCGCAGTACGGAGGTCGCGTCATCTGCGATAGTCATCCACAGGGGTCTCCCAGGCAAAGTGAAGAGTCTAAGGTGGTTGGTGCCGTGGGAGATATACCTCTTCCCTTGAGGCCTCTTCTCCAGCAATAACGGTCTTATTGCCTTTCGGCGGGAGGAAACTCCTTTCCGCTCTCTGCAATGAAGCCTGTCGCTCAGCCTTTCCCTGACCTTCAGGCTTAAAGGAATAACTTTTTCCTGCCCGCTGGATCTATCCTCGCTCATGCGAAGCTACGATCGTCCCTGCCCTAGTCGGAGGAAGACCTCCAACTTGGAGCATGGCTCGGACTTTTAGTCCTTTAAGAGATCTTCTCAAGACCCTTTACGACAGGCCTCGGATTGTATTCCGCCTTGGGTCTCCTGCTCACTCTGGCCACGGCCAGTGTGTAAGAAATCTTCTTGGTCTCTTACGACTCCCCCCTTTCTAAGGAAGAGGGGAAGGCAACATTCAGGCTCGCTCCTGAGTTGTTGGCTAGACTCAGAATCTGGGGGTCCCGGCCCTTCGGTCCGATTCATTCAAGATTTCGAGTCTCCATTCTGTACCTGATGTCCCAAGACCTTCTCTTTCTTGCCAGTAAAGGAATCGAGAGGTTAGCGCTGGGAACAGCTGCAGTTTGTCCTCAGTTGCAGCCGATTTGGGAGCACAAGGAGGACATGGGGGAGAGTCACCAGTATACCTCTTCAGCCCGGACTCAAGGACATTCATCTCGACCTGTCTCCAGACCCTCCCCCGTCACGTCGCCCTACAGCACGATGTTGGATACATCGCAACGTCCCTCGCCTTCGAGTAATACTACTCTGTGACGCAGGTGCTACAAGCTGGAGTCTGAAAGCGTCTAATGACCTTCGCAGCCCGCTTCCTGCAGGGGGTGACCCACAGGAGTCTCGATACGTTTTCTATCGCTCTGTGGTGGCTACACAACAGCTGGTCTAACCTCAGGCTCCTTTTTGGACAGGTAGCAGAAGGTTGAGGGCATTGTTATCAGGTTTTAGTCTGCATGAACGAAAGAAGTATGTCTGGCCCTTACTTTTTTCTTCATCATCCCCTCTACGGGGAAGCAGCATCCTGGTCTCTGCATAGCTGACCTCGAACCTCTGCAGGTAAACCATGCTTCCTTGTGTTCCGAGTATTGATTCAATACTGTCGCGTCCCCCATACCCTGACGAGGTGGTATTGGGAACGTCCTAACCCAGAGTTCCTTCTGGAACTCCAGGTCAACTGCCTAGGACTGGTCACACTTCTTCCTTCACACACAAGCTTACGTAGGCCACATGGTTCCTTGCGAAGCAAGGAACTTGTGAGGTGCAGGGACTCCTTTTATCGAGTGCTACTCACTCGGATTCTGAGTCCCCGGGTAAAGCCAAAGCCAGTATGGCTGGGGACTTTCCACCCTACCTAAGGGGTAAGTCACCCTGTGTAAATAGCGTGGTTTGTATTTCGGTTACGGAACAAATGACAAATTCGAAGATAATTTGTATTTTTCCTAACCATACAAACCTTAGCTATTTACACACATTTGCCCGTCAGTCCTGTCCCCCAAGACAAGTCCTACCTCTAAGTGAAAGTGAGCATTCATCTGTGTGTGAGGGAGGGGAGGGGTAGCTAGCTACCACTCCCCTACCCCCCCCCACTAACTAGCGCGGGGGTAATACACCCTCGTTAAATTCTAATGGCTCGCCATTTCAGCTGCGCTAAAAGGTAAACCCTGTGTAAATAGCTAAGGTTTGTATGGTTAGGAAAAATACAACTTATCTTCGAATTTGTCATTTCAGACCACAGTTGGTCAATGGTTCTTCGGTTGGAGTGACAGTGCAGGATCAAAACTCCCTTTTTGACCAAAACAGTGAAGGAGGTGCTACTGAAGGAGAGTAAATCACAACGTCAGGCTTGGAATTTTGGAAATTCAGATTATTGCCTTTTCCAAATAGGTTTTTAATGAAAACAATTTGTTTTATTGCTAAAAAATTATTTTTGTATATTCTCACAAGCGTGTCCACTTCTGTACACGACTATTTTCTGACCTGTGTACCTATATATTGACTTTTACGTCAATTTCTATGGAAAGTTATTTATTTTGGCATCCCTTAAACAGTAATTACTCCCCCATTTTCTTTGATTTCCTGAGGAATAGATTACTGTATTAGTTTTCTTATATTCGATATTGTATTCGTAAGTAAATTTTTGCTGCATGTATGTTCTTATTTCTTTTTCTGCTCATTTATATGTTTATAATTTTTATGCTATGATTACTGCACTGAACAGACAATAACCAAGCCAAAAGCATAAAATTAGCCCAGAAAAATACACAGCCGAGAACATGATTATGCTAGCTACATCTTGCTCGTGTGCAAATTTCTAATGTATTATATATTGTGTGTTTGGGGAGCGATGATTTTTTATGTGAGAGAAGTGGCTCACGACTGGCTAGTAAGTAACTCCGAAATAGAGGATTATATCCTTGATTAGTGAGTAACTTCGAAATAGAGAATTTTATCCTTAATGGTGAGAAAAATTGCTGCTAAAAGCCATACAGTATTTATACAGTACATACTAAAGTCTATTCGGTCAATCTTCAAAACAAAAAACCTTGAAGCCTGTTTCATCAAAACTTGTAATTTTCAGAGAAAAATTGCATCAAACTACAGTATTATACTTTTGACCAAAATAGATAAGGAATTTTATAACCTACGATCTTGAAAATTACTCTTTGAAAAAACTAAAAACTTCCATATGATAGATAGTCAGTTTTAAAAGTGACTTCTATACTTAGATAAAAATAATACCGTACTGTACATATAAAAAAATCTAATGCTATGAATGAAAATTTCTTCTTTCCAAATTTTTGTTTATAAAATTATCTTTCAAATACTTTTTTTAAATGAAAGATATCCATCAAAAAAACAGAAAGTAATTAGTTTGAAGTACTGTAACCCTAAAATAAAAATGTTTTTATGAGGATTTACACAGTTGAAAGGTTTTCTTGAGGTCTTTTTCCCTAAATAATGTGATGTTCAAGGAGGTACCAACCAATTGAATGACCATTTTCCTTTGGTTGTCGATCATCAGAGATCTGCAGAATTCAGTGTCTGGCAGAGTTTCCTTAACCTCGTTTCTCTCATGTCCTCTTTGGTAGTGAGAGCTATTTGATAATTCTCAACTGGCCACCTCTACTTTAGTAAAGCAGCTCGTAAGACTACCAATGAAGCCTCACAGAACTTTATTAAAGCAAAATTCAAGGTGAGGTGCCACATACTGGCTACCTTCGATCTGAAGTTTGAGGTAGAGGATTCCTTTACAGTTATCCTCAATAATATTCCTTTTCCCCCCAAGCTTTATTGGACAAAGCCAAAGCCAGTACAGAGTCAATGGCCCCTTGACCACTAAAAAATTTAGGAAATGTTTTCAGTCTTTCCTAAAGAAGTAGGCCTCCTTTCACAAGGCTGCAGCTTATAAGAACAATCGGCAGGCTTAAAAGCAACCCACAAAGATGACAGATCCTTTTTCCCATCCCAACATGTCCTACACCTTTCCCTTGGGAATATCACAGGCAGCAAGGCAAGGTTCAAATCCCTGATCATTCAGGACTTCTTCGAAGAAGGAGAGGCTACTGGAAACAGTAAAGGAAACAAGATCTGATCATTTGAGTAGAGGCAAAGGATTTCATCAATGAGAGGCTTCCGGTTGAGTGGTCATCTCCATTGTTTTCGAGAAAGCTGGACATTTTTTTCTGTGGCTGTCGTGTGGTTTTGGTTGGTCCAGGATGTTAAAACTACCTCCGCACCACCGATTTTCACAAGACAAGACCCTGGAACTCGACTCCTTTGTAAGCAAGATAAAAAAAAACAGTCTTACGTAAGAGCAGGTTCTTAGGATTCCAGGGTAGATTATTCAGCTTACCGGAGAAAGACTCCCCAGAGAGAAGAGTGACACTTGACCTGTCTCATCTCAACAATCATATCAGATGCGATGTATTCCAAATGAGGAGTATCATGCATTTTTGCCAATTACTACACCTAGGGGCTTGGACTTATACTTTAGGTGTAAAAGATGCGTATTGGCTCATCCTTTTGCCCCCCCCCCCCCACACACTTCCAACCTTAACTAGGGTTTTGGCTCAGGAGGCTTTTATGCAGGTTCAAAGCGATACCCTTTGGCCCCAATATCATCCCAAGAGTGTTCACAAAACCAGCATATTAGTGATCAAACTCCTGCATCTGCATGGAATTTTTTCCATAACCTATTTAGATGACGGTCTGAATTTGACAGAGACAATGGAATTGAGCCTCAAATAGACAAATCAAACCTGCAAGTTCCTCAGAAAATAGGTTTCCTGGTCAATCTTGTAAAATCAAAGACTTAATTCAAGTAAGGATATTCCAGTGGCTAGGTGTTCAATGGAATATGTTATCTCTAATTATCGATTCCTAGGCAGTGGTAAGAGATGCTCTGAATATGGATCGAAACAGATGGTGGTTGATCTATCTTTTTCCTCTGATGAGTTTGATTTCTAAGGCTTTGAATTTCCTTATGGGTTTTTCAGACACAGCTGAGCTCTAGTAGCTCTGCTATCGTCAAACAGCCCGTGTTATCCACTGCTTCAGCATCAAGGACAAACGTTACACAAGGTGCAGTCTACACAGCTGCATCAGAAAGTAGGTAGTTTAATTATCTTCACTTCCTCCTTTCTGACCCAGAGCCTCCATGCTTGGATTTTCTCCATTAGTTACTAGAGAGATTTATCAGCTTATGACATGACTTGTTTTATGAGGTCCAAGAGATCTTTATCCACAAGACAAGACCAATCAGTGGGGAGGCATGGATGGCTTATTTGAGGACTAGGACACCTTGTCAGTTAATCCTGGATTTCTCAGCTTCTTTCATGGTCCAATTCTTTAAGGATAGGATGCTTCAGTCATCATTGATCTTGTTCTACAGATCGTCATTGACAGAGCCTCACAAGTGTACGTTTGGCATGGATTTAAATTGACATGTTTCATAGTGCATAGACCATCTCCACCAATACCTGCATTATGATGGTCTGTGGATAGGGTGTTGAATTATTAGCAAAGTTAAATAATTCCTCCACCTCCCTCAAAGCACCATTACAAAAACCTTATTTCTTATACTGCAGCTTTAGGCTCAGGAGCAAGAAACAGTGAACTTGCTGTCTTCCAGAGAGGTCAGGAGTGCATTACTATATTCCCAGTCGTCTTTTAATCCTGACCCTAGGCCTCTGCTTTTTAGCCAAAAACAAAAAGATTTTTTTAGAGATGGTATCCACTATATCATTGCCCTAGAGTCTGGAGATTGTAATTTCTGTCCGTTATCTACCCGGCAACTATACCTACAGAGATCCGCCCCCCAGATGCTGAAGCCTTGATGAGGATAGGGGGCTTAGGGATTAGCAGCTGTCGATCCAACTAAATCAGTCAGCACTTTCTCTTTTACTTTTGGTTATTTCTTTTTTTCTCCCATCTCTTCCTTTTGGGCTTGATATTGTTGACGACATTGGCATATTTGATTATACTTTGGCTGCTGCTTTGGATTTGGCACAGTGTGGGATGGACGGCATTCCATCTCAACCTGTGCCAATTTAGACGCCATCACCCTCTGGCAGACCCCATTGGGTGCAGACCAAGTCTGTTAAGAGTCGGGCTCCAGTGATCCGGTTTTAAATCACCCATATTTGCGGGTAATGGGTGATGCCAGGCATTGGAGTCGACGGTGGGAGGGGCTAACTACCCCCACTGACCAGTGTACGCCCACCTAAAGAGAGGCAGCCCCTCTCTAATAGAGGACTGGTCCCCGCTGAAGCCTCTTCTCGTGTTGGGCCACATGGGATAGGAGGACTGACATCCTCCGATAAGAGGTGGATAACCCGGCTTGCTCAAACCAAAAATAACCCACCCCTCTGTTGACGACCTGGAAAATACAAACATGGACCTCGGGCCGACAGCTCCAACTCGGGTTCTAATATTATTACATTAGAACCTTATTCATATCATGTGAATAATAAAACACTAGAGAAGAAGAGAGAGAGAGTGAAAAATGATGACAGTACAGAAAGTTATAGAAAAGTAGAAGTATTACCTGGTCACTATGAAGTAGTGAATTATGAAAATTTTTTATCTTGGAATTTGAAAACGGAAGAAATGAGCGTATAAATGTTTTTAAAGCTAATAGGGAAATAGTTACTTTATGTGGAGGGCAGCCAAAAACTCTACCCCAGGGAAATGGAAGTCTCTTGATAGAGACACTGTCCCCATTACAAGGTGAAAGGTTAAAAACACTTGCAACATTGAATGGGCATAGCGTAAAATGCGTTTTGCACCATACTTTCAACCAGAGTAGAGGTGTGATATATGCTCCAGAATTGTTGGATATAGAGGAAAAAGAAATTGAGGATGAACTGAAAAATCAAGGAGTAGCTAAAGTAGTCAGAATGAGAAAGAGAGTTGGGGAACAACTTATTCCTCTTGCTACTTTAATTATAACATTTGATCAATGCCGATTACCAAATGTTATAAAAGCTGGTTGGCTATTTTTTAAGGTAAAACCATATATCCCTTCACCATTGCGATGTTATCATTGCCAAATGTATGGCCATTTAAGCCAGAAATGTAAGGAAAAACTAAGCAATAAGCCAGCTGTTTGTGCCAACGGTGGAAAAAGTAGTCATGGAATATGCATAGAAAACCCTAATTGCATACATTGTGAGGAAGCACACCCAGCTACATCTAAAAGCTGTGTTAAGTTTATTTTTGAAAAAGAAATTCAGGCCATTAGGACCATGAAAAGGGTTACTTTTAAAGAGGCTCGTAAAAGAGCTCTTGAAAAGCAAATAAGACCAGGGCAACCTTTTTCAATGGCTCTGAAGAAAAACTTGCCAAACCACACAGACGAAAATTATATCTCTGCTTCTAAGATAAAGAAACAAATGAAAGTAGTTAAAGAGGTTGAAAGTCCCATCGAAAATCTATATCCAGAAATTGTAGAAAAATCAAAACGGATACTTAAAGATCTGAAAATTATTCAAAAGCCAACTACTCCGATTTTAAACATTAGTACAAACCTCTCACATGCCGTGTCCTTGCCTGATCTGATGGAGGTTCCACTTGAAACCAATTTACCTGGTGAACCTGTAGTGGGGAAGGTGCAAAAACCTGATAGATCACAACCTTTTAATCGAAAAAGAGAGAGACCTCCATCTCTCTCGCCTCCTACCATAAGAAACATTAAAGTCACGACTTCAAATAAATATGATATCTTCTCTGCTGATGTTTCTGATCAACTAGAAGGTAAATTGAACCAATCAGAAATTCAAGTTGAGGTCCACCATCCTCCTCAACAATTAGATCAAAAGGACACAAAGAAAAAGAGAAACACAAAACCCACTATATCAAGATCCTCTCTAGAGATACCTCCAGGAAATATTGTTAGATCAAATATTGCCAATGGGAAGACTTCATCTAAGGTGTCTTCCAAAAAATAAACCATAGTTTTTTCCTCCATTCTGCAATGGAATTGCCTGGGTTTAAGGGCGAAATATGAACAACTTAAGCTCCTCATACGTGAGCACTCCCCTATAACAGTATGTCTACAAGAAAGCAAGCTCGATGCTAATACTCCTTGTCCTCAAGAGTATGTTAGCTATAGGACACCATATGATCAACGAGCTGGGAGCCATGGGGGAAGTCTTATATACGTTCGTCGAGATGTTCCCCAAATATCTTTGTCTACCCCTCTGCAGGCAGTGGTTGTACAGATTGATATAGGGAGAAAATACACAATCTGTTCTCTTTACTTGCCTCCAAATGATATCTCATATGATAATATAGTAGAAGTGATTAAACAACTCCCACAACCCTTTCTCTTACTAGGAGATCTTAATAGTAGACATCCTTTATGGGGTGATATTTTGGGAAATGCAAGGGGTAATATTATATCATCAATTTTGGAGAATGAAGATGTCGGACTCCTCAATACAGGAGAGCCCACACATTTTCATGTACAGACAGGTACCATGTCCTGCATTGACCTATCAGTTGCAAGCTCTAACTGTCTTCTCGATTTTAATTGGAGAACATTAGATGATTGGCATACTAGTGATCATGCACCAATCATTATAAACACCAACAATGGTCCACCTTTACAGAGATCGCCTCGATGGAATCTTGATAAGGCGGACTGGGATAGATTTCGGGAGCTAAGTGAAATTGAAGGAAATGCAGAACAGTTTGAAAGTGTTGATGATGCCATAGACTTACTCAATGGAACTCTTCACACAGCAGGAGTAAATTCCATTCCCAAAACAACAGGGATATTCAGACGACGACCAGTCCCCTGGTGGTCATCTGAACTAACTGCCCTGCACAGAGCCACAAGAAAGTCTTTAACTCGATTGCGCATGCGCCGTACTGAGGAGAATTTAGTCATATACAAGAAATGTAGAGCACAGTTCCGTCGTGCCATGAAAGAAGCTAGGCGCCAGTCTTGGATGTCATTTGCTTCCTCCATTAACAGTAGAACATCAACTTCATCTGTGTGGAGGAAAGTCAAAAAGATAGCGGGCAAATTCACCCCAAACCCACCACCAGTGTTAAAGGTAAATGTCCAGTATATGACTGGAGCAACCTAAGTTAGCAATGCCCTGGCTGACCATTTTTCAAATGTATCGTGCAAGTGTGAAGCTGCTCCTGGTCACCAGTATAGGAGCATTGAAGAAAAGAAAGTTTTAAATTTCGCAATAAGAAAGCAAGAGTCATACAATTCTCCTTTTACTGAAAGAGAATTTGATTCTGCTCTTGCTACGTGTAACGATACAGCCCCTGGACACGATGGAATTCCATATGCAATGATTAAACACATACATTCTAATACAAAGTTATTTATTTCAAGCATTTTTAATAGAATATGGCATGATCATAGTTATCCAAGTGTTTGGGAACCAGCCATTATTTTAGCCTTTTTAAAACCCGGTAAGGACAAGTTTTTAGCAGCAAATTATAGGCCAATTGCATTGACATCTTGTTTGTGCAAAATCATGGAGAAGATGGTCAATGTAAGACTGATGTGGTACCTTGAAAAGAAGGGTTTTTAAATATTTAACTTAGCCGGTGAATATATAATAGCTGACGCCTCCGGCGGCTCGACAGAAAAACACAAAAACTCGCGAGCAATCGCTATGAAGGTTGCGGGTGTGCCCACCAGCGCCAACTATCGGCCAGATACCGCATATACATGTAAACAGCTCCAATTCTTCTCTGTCGGTCTGATCGACAAGACGTACCATTACTCGCTGTTAACCTGGAATTTTTCAAGTCTTGGGGAAGTACTTCCTTTTGGTTTGAGCTTTCGCAGTGCAGGTGTTTTATCTTCAACTTAAACTATTGAACTCTTTTTTGGATAGATTTAATTGTTGATTACTTTGGATTGTTTTTTGGACTTTCTTTGACTTTTCAAAATGGCCGACCCTTCCCTTAATACGGAAGTGTGTTTTAGGCTTTTAGCAATTATCTTATCACGTTATAAATTTTTGTTGTTAATTATAGATTTTCCTCTATATATTTTATATCTCACCCGCCTTTATTAGGCCTCTTCGATTAGCTTTCCATTTATACTAAACATCAATATAAATTTTAATGTTTTGTTTATATGCGGCTTTACCTATTCCTCCCCTAGTCCGAGAGTAGGCGGTCCTAACTTGGAAACCGAAGTTAAACAACGTTGAGCCCATTCAACTTTTATTTTCGTTAAGTTTAAATCATTTGCTCTGTAAGAGTTATTAAATGAATATTTTTTATTAGATATTTTATGAAAGAGTTTCTTTGAATAGTCTTCGTGCTGTTTCAAAGATGAACTAACGTTTGGTTTATTTATGCTACGCAGTTTGCGCTCTATCGTTACGATAGAGAAAGAGAGAATCACGGTTTCACTTTGCAGAAAGAGTAAATCGATTTTGACGATTTGTTCATTCTTCTTTCAAACTGAAATGTTTTAATACTAATTTAAAGGAACTTGTTAATTTTCAATTTCTTAGTCCTTTCAGTTTATTTCCTTTGGTCAAATAACCTGTTTATTGACGAAAGGTGAGTGGGCTTTTCTCTTCGGTGTGAAATCAAGAGAGAGAGAGAGAGAGAGAGACGGAGAGAGAGAGAGGAAGAGAGAACGTTCCGATCTTTATTCTCGTCCCAAGCGAGTAACGTTGTTCTCGAGTCAGTTTTTTACTCTCGTCCCAAGTCTCTGTACGGAGAGTAAGGATAAAACGTTTTTAGTTTTTATTCTCGTCCCATGGCACTTTACGGTGAGAGATTGAAAACGTAGTTTTGAATGAACTAGTGTTTAGTCTCCTCCCCAGTCACTGATCCTTTTATTTTTATATATTTCCGTTTTATTCGATATATATGTTTACTGTTTTTTTTGCTTGCATTAATGTGCTTACATTATACGACTTATTTCGCAATTATAACCTTTTGATGTAGGGGAGAATTGCATGCTTCAGGTAGAAATCAGTTTTTATTTATGCCTAATGTGAAATTATTGAAAAATTCGATTTCAGTGAAGTAAGTGCAAAAACAGAAAATTGTAGTGATAAAGTGATAATTGCGCAAAGTGTTATCAGTGTTGCGACAGAGGGTTCGTCTGTTCGTGCCTGTCGTTCGCCTAGTCCGAGACCTCTTGCAAGCTCCCATGCCCCAGGGAGAAGTAATGTCGTAGAACTTATGGGTTCGAGAGACTTTAACCAACGAACAGACGTTCCCTCTATGGTTTCAGGCGTGTCTCGTCAAGACCGCCCCTACCATAAGACGAGCGAGACGGTTTTCTCCTCGTCATCCGAAGGCTTATCGCGTAAGAAACCGTGGAGCAAGGTTTCGAGACCCTTAAAGCGAAAGTCAGTCCCTTCAGGACAGGTCCAGCGTCCTGGTTGTAGCCATTGGGACAGCTCTGACAGTCTCCGAGAGTCTTAGTGTAGGCAAGGTTTTGCAGTCACAGACGTTACCCTCGTCTCTTACCGCACCCATTCCCGTTGATCCTAAATGGGTTGTACTGCAAGACATGCAGAATAAGCTTGCCTCTCTTATGGAGGACTATTCTGCTGAGCAGGTTCACGATGATCCTCGCCGCTTAGCTTATCGAGATCCTGGCCGTCAGCCGCCCAAACGAGCCTTTGCTCGTCCTGTTGACGTTGACGTTACAAAGTCACGTCAGTCACGTTTTGTAGAGCCTCACTCGATGCAATCCAGTGTTGACTTTCAGCCGCTTGTGGACGTTCAGCCGCTGCCGCATGCTCTTGTTGACGTTCAGGACGTTCGCCAACCAGCGAAGTTGACTTGTTTTGACGTTGAACGTCAAGCACCGCAGTCAAGAGTTGTTTTGACTGCTCAGTCTAGGCAGTCAAGGCAGTCTCGAGTTGACGTCGAGCGTCCTCCCGCACCTGTTGTTGTTGCTGGTCAGTCCTTTAAGCAGTTACATGACATAGCGTCCTTGACTGCTACTGTTGCTCCTTTGCGTGTGGACTCTGCTTGTCAAGCATTGCCACCACGGCAGGTCTCTCCCTTGCTTGAGACTCGGCAATTGTCGGACGAGGTTCCTTCAGATGAGGAAGTTGCTGATCCCCCTCCTACTGATATTCCCTTGGGGACTCTGTCAGACGGAGAGGAGCCTAAAGCTGCTCAGCCCTCTATGGACTTTAAATAAATCATGCTGATTTTTAAGGATCTTTGTCCGGATCTTTTTGTAACTGCTGCTCCTCGTTCGCCTAAACGTCAGAGTTTACACTAGGCCTAGCTACTTCGAAGCCGTTGTTTTCTAAGCTAGTGCTCTCTCGCTCTTCTAAGAGAGCTTTACGTTTGCTAGGCGACTGGTTGATCACCAGGAGGAGTTTGGGGGAGACAGCCTTTGCTTTCCCTCCTTTTAAACTGGCTTATAGAGCGAGAGTCTGGTATGACACGGGAGAAGTTCTCGGCTTGGGAGTTCCTGCCTCTGCCCAGATAGACTTCTCAAACCTCATAGACTCTCCCTGGCGCCTGGCCATGAGACGCTCCAAGATTTTATGGTCGGCTTCAGAGCTAGACCATCTCCTGTTAGGAGTTTTTTCGAGCGTTTGAAGTTTTGCTGTACAATTATGTCATGCATAAACAAGGCTATCAGGGATGGCTCCAATAATCTGACAGCCACGTTCTCTGCAGGAACAAGACTATCAGGGATGGCTCCAATGATCTGGCAGCCACGTTCACTGCAGGAGTACGTAAGAGGCAAGTGCGCTCAATGTGTTCATTGTCAAGACAAACTTCACGATGAAGTCTACCAAGCTGTCTTGACAGCATTAATGGAAGGTGACTGGATGGTCTCTCTCGACCTTCAGGATGCATACTTCCACATTCCTATACACCCGGATTCCCAACCGTTTCTGAGGTTTGGTTACTGGAATGTGGGGTACCAGTTTTGAGCCCTGTGCTTTGGCCTCAGTCCTGCTCCTCTCGTGTTTACGAGGCTCATGAGGAATGTGGCAAAATTCCTCCATATATCGGGAATCCGAGCCTCCCTGTACTTGGACGACTGGCTTCTCAGAGCATCGTCCAGTCATCGCTGTCTGCAGGATCTACATTGGACGTTGGGTCTGGCCAAGGAGTTGGGACTTTTGGTCAACCTAGAAAAGTCCCAACTGATCCCATCCCAGACTATTCTATATTTGGGGATGGAGATTCGCAGTCCAGTTTTTCGGGCTTTTCCGTCTGCCACCCGAATAGAACAAGCCCTGCTCAAAGTCCAACTAATGCTGAAAAGAGAACGTTTGTTCAGTCAGGAGTTGGATGAGTCTCGTAGGGACTCTCTCATCCCTGGAGCAGTTTGTCTCGCTAGGGAGACTACACCTTCGGCCTCTCCAGTTCCATCTAGCCTCTCACTGGAACAAGGACAAGACGTTAGAGACGGTATCAATCCCAGTCTCCGAACCAGTAAAGGCATGCCTGAAATGGTGGGACAGCAATATCAGTCTGAGAGAGGGACTATCCCTAGCAGTCAAGAACCCAAACCACGTGTTGTTCTCAGACGCGTCGGATTTGGGTTGGGGTGCGACCCTGGACGGTCGGGAATGCTCGGGTCTGTGGACCTCAAGTCAGAAGAGCATGCACATCAACGGCAAGGAGCTATTAGCAGTCCACTTGGCCTTGATGAAATTCGAAAGCTTTCTTCGAAACAAAGTGGTAGAGGTCAACTCAGACAACACCACAGCTTTGGCGTACATCTCCAAGCAAGGAGGCACACACTCCTTCACGCTGTACGAGATCGCAAGGGACCTTCTCATATGGTCAAGAAATCGAGGCATCTCCCTGTTGACGAGATTCATCCAGGGGGACTTGAACGTCTTGGCAGACTGTCTCAGTCGGAGGGGTCAGGTGATACCCACGGAATGGACCCTCCACAAGGACGTGTGCAAGAGTCTTTGGGCGACTTGGGGTCAACCCACCATAGACCTCTTTGCCACCTCGTTGACCAAAAGGTTACCAATCTATTGCTCACCAGTCCCAGATCCAGAAGCAATCCACATAGACGCGTTTCTACTGGATTGGTCTCATCTGGACTTATATGCATTCCCACCATTCAAGATAGTCAACAAGGTACTGCAGAAGTTCGCCTCTCACGAAGGGACAAGGTTGACGTTGGTTGCTCCCCTCTGGCCCGCGAGAGAGTGGTTCACCGAGGTACTTCAATGGCTGGTAGACATTCCAAGAAGTCTTCCTCTAAGGGTAGATCTCTTACGTCAGCCCCACGTAAAGAATGTTCATCAAAGCCTCCCCGCGCTTCGTCTGACTGCCTTCAGACTATCGAGAGACTCTCAAGAGCTCGAGGCTTTTCGAAGGAGGCAGCCAGTGCGATTGCGAGAGCTAGGAGAGCTTCTACCATCAGAGTATACCAGTCGAAGTGGGAAGTCTTTCGAGACTGGTGCAAGTCAGCATCTGTGTCCTCTTCCAGTACCTCTGTAGCCCAAATCGGAGATTTTCTTTTACATCTGAGAAATGTTCGCTCCCTTTCAGCTCCCACGATTAAGGGCTACAGGAGCATGTTGGCTTCGGTCTTTCGTCATAGAGGCTTAGATCTTTCCAACAATAAAGATCTCCAAGATCTCCTTAAGTCTTTCGAGACCTCTAAGGAACGTCGTTTGGCAACTCCTGGATGGAACTTAGACGTGGTCCTAAGGTTCCTCATGTCAGACAGGTTTGAGCCATTACATTCAGCCTCCCTGAAGGATCTCACCCTCAAGACGCTTTTCCTAGTGTGCTTGGCTTCGGCTAAAAGGGTCAGTGAAATTCATGCCTTCAGTAAGAACATCGGCTTTTCTACAGAAAAAGCCACATGTTCACTTCAACTTGGTTTCCTGGCCAAAAATGAACTGCCTTCTCGTCCTTGGCCTAAGTCCTTTGATATACCTTGCCTGTCAGAGATCGTAGGCAACGAACTTGAAAGAGTGCTGTGTCCAGTTAGAGCTCTTAAGTTCTACTTAGCTCGTACTAAGTCCTTACGAGGTGGATCTGAGGCATTATGGTGCTCAGTTAAGAAACCATCATTGCCTATGTCAAAGAATGCTTTGTCATATTTTATCAGATTTTTAATACGAGAGGCTCATTCTCACTTGAATGAAAAAGACCGATGCTTGCTTAAGGTTAAGACGCACGAAGTAAAAGCTATAGCAACTTCCATGGCCTTTAAGCAAAATAGATCTCTGCAAAGTATTATGGACGCGACCGTTTGGAGAAGCAAGTCGGTATTCGCGTCATTTTACTTAAAAGATGTCCAGACTCTTTACGAGGACTGCTACACACTGGGTCCATTCGTTACAGCGAGTGCAGTAGTGGGTAAGGGTTCTACCACTACATTCCCTTAATTCCAATATCCTTTTAATCTGCTCTTGAAATGTTTTTAATTGGGTTGTACGGAAGGCTAAGAAGCCTTTCGCATCCTTTTTTATTTGGCGGGTGGTCAAATGTCATTTCTTGAGAGCGCCCAGATTAGGGGTTTGATGAGGTCCTGTTGTATGGGTTGCAGCCCTTGATACTTCAGCTCCTGGGAGTCTTTCAGCATCCTAAGAGGATCGCTGGGCTCCGTGAGGAAGACAGACTAACAAGGCAGAGTAATCGTCTAAGTCAACTTCCTTACCAGGTACCTATATATATTTGGGTTTTGTTATGATATAACTGTCAAAAACTCTAAGCATATACGCTGTAAACTTAATTAACTCTGGTCTCTACCCACCACCATGGGTGTGAATCAGCTATTATATATTCACCGGCTGAGTTAAATATTTAAAAATGATATTTTAATTATAAAATAAATTTTTGAATATACTTACCCGGTGAATATATAAATTAAAGGCCCCCCTTCCTCCCCGATAGAGACCCAGCGGGATGAGAAGAATTGGAGCTGTTTACATGTATATGCGGTATCTGGCCGATAGTTGGCGCTGGTGGGCACACCCGCAACCTTCATAGCGATCGCTCGCGAGTTTTTGTGTTTTTCTGTCGAGCCGCCGGAGGCGTCAGCTGTTATATATTCACCGGGTAAGTATATTCAAAAATTTATTCTATAATTAAAATATCATATTTTATCACCCATTCAATGTGGATTCAGAAAAATGCACTCATCGACTGATGTGCTGATACAACTTGAGTCCTCCATTTGTGAAGCCTTTGCTTCCAAACAGCACCATGTGACAGTCTTTTTTGATCTTGAAAAGGCATATGATACCACATGGAGATATGGTATACTTAAAAGAATCCATGAGTTTGGATTAAGAGGAGAGCTACCATTATTTATTAAGTCATTTCTTTCACATAGAGTTTTCCAAGTGAGAGTTGGGGAAGCTCTATCAGAAAGTAAATGCCAGGAAAAAGGAGTTCCTCAGGGTAGTGTGCTGAGTGTAACCCTTTTTGCACTAGCAATTAATGGGATATCTTCAGTCATTCCCTGGGATGTTCTCGCAACATTATTTGTGGATGATCTCTCTATATCATTTGCTGGAGCTAGAATGGCAATGGTTGAGAGAAAAATACAACTCTCTATTGATAAAATTATCCAGTGGGCTGATATGAATGGATTTAAGTTCTCGACAAGTAAAACTACAATTTTCCATTTCTGTCGTATCCGGGGAGTACATCTAGACCCGGATATATACATCAAAGGTCAACGGGTCCCATGTGCAAGTGAAGCTAAATTTTTAGGGTTGATATTTGATTGTAGGCTTACATGGGTTTCTCACTTAAAAGCATTAAAAGCTAAATGTCTTGAAGCTATGAATCTTTTAAAAGTATTGTCCCATACACCATGGGGGGCAGACCGCAATACTATTTTGAAATTATACAAGTCCTTGATATTATCCAAAATTAGTTATGGATGCGAAATATACTCCTCAGCCACCCCAAGCCGGTTAAAAATATTAAATTCTATACACCATGCTAGTATTAGATTGTTCACAGGAGCATTTAGGACCTCACCTATCACAAGTCTCCTTGTTGATGCTGGGGAGTTGCCTCTGAACCTTTACCGAATGTCCTCTATTCTTCGGTATTGGTTTAGATTGCAAAGACTCCCTAATTCTTCAGCCTTTCAGACTGCAAGCCTTGTAAGGCATTCAACATACTTTGAGTTGCACCCAAAATCTCCTCAACCTTTTTGGTTTCGGGTGAAACAATTATTAAACAGTCTGGATATAATTAGAATTAAGGTGCTCCCATTCAAGGTATCGTCAACGCCTCCATGGAAATTACCTGACGTATCTTTCTGTAAATACTTTATTGGAGTTAAGAAGAATATGACTGACTTAGAATCCAGGTCTCTTTTCATGGAACATGTTGCAGAACATAAGGGATCGTGATGCAAGGAGTGTTCTTCAAGCTTTAGAAGTTTTTAATTCTAGTAACCCTCTAGTTTTAAAGATTTTAGAATGGCTTTTTATTATTGGACAGAGAGGTATAATAGTTTGATTTTGTTGGGTTCCAGCACATGTAGGTGTGTCTGGGAACGAGAAGGCAGATTTACTGGCGAAGAATGCGACATCCGAGTTGCTACCAAGGAGGTATCCTATTCCCTGTAATGATTTCCTACCTACCATCAAGGAATTGGTTCTTAATAAATGGCAACAGCACTGGGATAGTCTAGATGGCAATAAAATGAGAGAAGTAACAAATATCATATCACCTTGGAGGTGTAACATGATACCCCGATAATGGGAGACGATTCTTTGTCGTCTCCGTATTGGCCACACACGGTTGACACACGAGTATCTGCTGAAAAGCCAACACCAACCGTATTGCGAGGACTGTTTAGTACCTTTAACAGTGAGGCATTTGTTGACTGAATGCCCTAATTTTGATAACCTAAGAAATAGATATTTGTTTGAGGCTCGAGGTGAGGATGGCAGGTTCATCCTTGCCAAGATTCTTGCATATGATGTATCCTACTATGCAAGCAGCATTTTTAGATTTATTTCAGAAGCAGGTCTTCTAAAAACTATTTAACTATTATAATGACTTCTTAACTTTTATGGTTTTAATTGAATTCTCTTTTATTTTTCATATATAATAAATGCTATCGGCATCAATGACCTTAGATCTCAGGATGCCAGAAAACTTTCAATCAATCAATCAATCAATACAGAGATCCATGCCCTCAGATGGTAGTTTGTTCCAAATATTGCACACAGACAAACATTCCCTTTCTACAGGAGTTATCTGTATTTTAATGACTTTCCTATTTAAATAAGATGATCCTAACTCCATCCCTAAAACTCACGATGTTAGAAAAATTGCTGCTTTGTTAGCATTCGTTGCTAATATGCAATTTTAGGACATTCATAGCTTTATTGGTTAGTTTGGTCATATGGTGTTTATTAAACACTACCTAAAACAAATCCAAGCTTTACACTTTCAAATATGATACTTGGCTCGTTCGTGACTCCTTCAGAGGGTAACCCAGAGAGATGACCAATTCAACCAGTTCCTTCAGCAGAAGCATGATGACAGGCATCCAGTGTTCTCTGGAATTATCCCTTATGAGGTGAGAATCAGACTAGTTAGTTTTTCTTCTCATCTATACAAACAAGTGTACAGTAAGTTGTTGTATCTTGTTACTCGTGGTAGATGGTTATCTTCAGTAGTGCATGAGTCTTCTCAATTAATGCTCTGGTACTAGTCATTGTAGACCATGCAGCATATTAACCAAAAAAGAGGTTTTGACGAAGGGAAAACCTATTTTTGGAAAGCGCTTTGTGGTCTTCAGGACCCTCCCTTTTCTCTAGCCTCATGAATGGGAGCTGAACAATGGATTCTCACTTGGAAATGAAAGATGGCAGCTGGGTGCAAGTTGATGCTGAGGTAGAGCTGTTGTGGGGTTTCTCAGTGATGACGTTGTAGTAGTCTGTCACCCATAGCCAGAGGGTTTCAGCATTGAAGGTGTATGTTGTTATTCGTGGTAGATGGTTATCTTCAGTGGTGCATGAGTCTTCTCAATTAATGCTCTGGTACTAGTCATTGTAGACCATGCAGCACATTAATCCAAAAAAAAGAGGTTTTGACGATGGGAAAACCTATTTTTGGAAGGCTCTTTGTGGTCTTCAGGAACCTCCCTTTTCTCTAGCCTCATGAATGGGAGCTGAACAATGGATTCTCATTTGGAAATGAAAGATAGCAGCTGGGTGCAAGTTGATGCTGAGGTAGACCTGTTGTGGGGTTTCTCAGTGATAACGTTGTAGTAGTCTGTCACCCATAGCCAGAGGGTTTCAGCATTGAAGGTGCTATGTCAAGTTCAATAATCCCTGAAATTGAAGGTCTCAAGTTTGTGCATTGCAAGTTAATATACTATTGTTCCGTAACCGAAATACAAACCACGCTATTTACATAGGGTTTACTTTCGGCGTAGCTGAAGTGACGAGCCATTAGATTTTAACGAGAGTTAAACTACCCCCCCGCTAGTTAGCACGGGGGTAGGGGAGGGGTAGCTAGCTACCCCTCCCCCCTCCACACACCGGTGAGCTGCCTCACTTCATTTTTGGCTCGGACGATGTACAGACGTTTCTGTCCCGTCCTCGCATATTGACAGCCTTAATTTGTTTGCTTTTTCTTCCAGTGTGTGTTTGTTTGAAGTTGGCCTCTACCTTTGCTTTCCCCCATGCGGAAATGCCCTGGACTTCCCTATCGCCCCTGCGGAACTTTTATGTCGGCGATCGAGACAGACCCTCACACCCTTTGCCCGCAGTGTCGAGGTCAACGGTGTAGTAGTGATACTGTAATCTGTGTATGGAATGTCGGGAGTGGCCTACCTCCCAGTGGGAGAGGTTTGCGCTGCGGCGTAAGAAGAGTTCTAAGAGAGACCGTTCTTCCCGCCAGGGGAAGGAAGGCTCCAAGGACTCTTCTTCCGTTGCCCGAACCTCCTCCGAAGCTCCTACTCGTTCGGTCTCTCGTGAGAGGCCACCGAGTGGTAGCGTAGGCCCTTCTTGTGTTTCCCAAACTCGGTGTGTGGGAGAGGGCGTTGCCTCCCATAGCGAGGCAGCTCCCCCTCCTCCTCCGGGGGAGGATATTATTGATTTTGTAGATTACGACCAAACTGTGTCTAATGATGATCTTTTCCAGCTTTGGGCTTCCTTGGGGCTTAAGGGCTCGCCCTCCAAGGAAGCCTGTTTGATCTGATCCAGTTGGGGGCAGCTGTCCAACAGTCGCCGGTAATACCAGAGGTAGATCCCCTGGCTATTGACGACGTTGTTGTGATAGAGGCGTCCGACGGGTCGGGTCAAACCCCTGCTGCTATTGTTGCTGTTGCTGCTGAAGGCCCAGGTTCCCCCTCCGAACATCCTTCGAGGGGGAAGCTGGGTCCAACGGTTTCTCCTGCGATTGTTGCTCCCCCTCGGGGGAGTGCACTAACAGAGACTCCTCTTCGGAGGACCGACGATGCTGATACCCTGCCACGAGGTCGTCTTCGCCGTAAGGCTCACCCTTCTCTTCGTCGCCGAGGCCTTCCTTCTCCATACAAGGGAGTCAAGAGGAGCCTCCTCTTCGGGTCGTCATCCTCGTCGTCCCCTGTGAAGGACTCTTCTCGTCGGGAGCAGACCGTAGCAGTAACTCCTCTGGACCTCTCTGCTGATCGTTCGCGATCTCCTGTGCGTGCCAGATCTTCCTTGCCTACGCAAGCACCGGTCCCTTCAGGGCAGAAGGACCTCTCTCACAATGTGGGTGAGGCCCTTCCGCGCCAGGTTTCACCTGTGCGCCCTTCAGTAGCGCGCAAGCGCCACGGCTCTCCTGATCGCCAGCGCCCGTCTGCTCGTCAGCGCTCTCCTGCTCGCCAGCGTTCTCCTGCTCGCCAGCGCTCTCCTGCTCGTCAGTGCTCTCCTGCCGTAGAGTCTCCTGACTCTCCTCGCCAGCGCTCTCCTGCTCGTCAGCGCCCTGCGCGCAAGCGCTTTGCAGCAGATGAGTCGTCAGACTCTTCTCGCCAGCGCTTTCCTGATCGCCAGCGCTCTCATGACCGCCATAGCTCTCCTGATCGCCAACGCACCCCTGTTCGCCAGTGCTCTGCTTGTCAGCGCTTGTCAGCGCTCTCCTGCTCAGTGCTCGCCTGCGCGCACGCGCACTTCAGCCCCTGCTGCGCGTCCTGCACGTCAACGGTCTCCTGAGCGCCGTCAACCTCCGGCGCATCAGCGCACTATGGCACGCCCAGTTCCTGATGCGCGCTTAGCACGCCAACGTTCGCCCGCGCGCCCACGATCTTCGGATCTGGGCGCAGGCAAGGACATTGTTCCTTTGCCTCGTCAGCGTTCCCCTACGCGTCGACCACCGCCTTGCTCCAGTCTCCAGCGCGCACTAAAGTGCATGCGCGCCCACGAGCCAGTTCCTGAGCCTGCCCACGAGCCTTCACCTTCGAGACCTTCAGCCACGGCGCGCCATCCTACGCGTCAGCGATCTCCTACGCGCCCGCGCGATCCTTCGCCTGCGCACGAACGCTCACCAATGCGCCAACGCGCCCACGCTTATGATCGCCACAGGGCTCCGACTCGCCCACGCGCCAACTCACCAGTGCACGGTCGGTCGCCCACGTGTTCCACGCGTCATCAATCACCAACGCGCCGTCACTCACCAACACGCCGTCATTCGCCAGCCCGCCATCGCTCACCAACACGCTTGATCTCGCCTAGGCTACATCGTTTGCCTACGCACCATCATTCTCCTGATCGCCAGCGATCACCCAGGCACTCGCGCTCACCTGTGCATTCACGCACACCCTCACCTGCGCGCCAAGTCGCCAGCGTGCCCACACGCGCCCGAGCCCGAGCCCTCATCTCCACGCGCCAACAGTCGCCTGCGCGCGACCCAGCACCCACGCGCGACCCCACGATTCTGCCATCGCGCGAGCGCCAGCTCGACCCGATAATTCTGCCACCGCGCGAACGCCAGCGCGAACCAGCGATCCTACCATTGCGCGAGCACCAGCGCGATTCCCGCCGGGTTTCGCAGCGCGCCCAGCCTCGCGAGAAACCGGGGCCGCGTACTTCCAGATAGTCCTCGCGATCACCATCGCGGAAGCGCCGAGCACGCGCCCAGGAGCAGGAAGAGTCATTGGACAGGTCCGGACAACATTCTTCTTCCCTTTCTTCTTTTCAGGCAGGCCCTGTAGTATCCACTCCGAAGGATCAACCGATCCCTTTCCCTCCAGCAGGAGTCGCTGACACTGCGTCAGTTAGCCGCCAGCCTTGGTTCGGTTCCCTGATGAAAGCGGTGGTGCAGGCTATGAAGCCAGCCCTCGCTGATCTGGGACTGAAACCAAAGGCTCCCTCGCCCCCACTGAAGAGAAGGAGAGGAGTGGATTTCGCGGTGACTTCTCCCAGGGTTAAGCTGGCTCCCAAGAGGTCCGTCGGGAAGGCTCCTTCCCCCTCGCAGACGTTTTCTCCTTCTCCTGTGGACGAACCTTTCCTGTCCTCGGGAGAATCCAGCGAGGTGAGACACTCTCCCACGGCACCAATGGGAGGAACCCCACCTCAAGGAAGAGAAACGTCTCGCGTAGGAGGGACCTTCCAGACCACCTTGCTGGAGTCCTGTATCCCTCCCAGGAGGGAGCCCAAGGACTCCAAGATGTTACCCAAATCATCGTCGAGGTTTCGTCCAGAGCCAGCCCTTCCCCGGGAGAACGTCTGCGTGTCCCCCATGAAGAGCCAATGGGGACAGGAGACTTAGCTGCCAGTCCACAAGGAGGAGAGCAGCACGAATCAGAGCACGCCTTCTGGCAGGTCCTTGGACTAATGAGGCAACTCAATAGTTTCAAGGATCCCGAGACCGCCCCTCGCGAAGGCAAGGATACAGTCCTGGACCAGGTTTATGGCATTCAGAAGCCTCCCAAGACCTGTGCAGCCCTGCCCTGGTCCCAAGGGGTGAAGAGCGCCAGGGACAAGGTCGAGGGCCAGCTTTCCGAGCTTGCCTCCTCCAGCCGTTCTTCTGCCGGGAACAAGCTCCTCCCACCTCCTTGCGTGCAGCAGAGGAGGTACTTCGAGATCATGTAGGAGCCTTGTTTAGCTCTTCCCCTCCACCACTCCGTGGAAGAGCTCACCAGGGGTCTCTCTGTAGAGAAACTCAACTCCCGGCAGGTGACATTCACAGCGTCGGAGGTCCTGAGCCAGGAGAAGGTCGCGAAATGTGCCATGCAGGCCACTTCATGGCTGGATGCTTGGCTAGGATCTCTGGGCATCCTATTGCACTTTGAGGACTTGTCCAAGGAGAGCAATAGGAAGGCCCTGGAGACCTTCCTCCTCTCAGGAACGCGCTCTATCGAGTTTTTAGCTCACCAGGTCACGAACCTGTGGGCTAACTCGATTCTCAAGCGCTGTGACACGGTGACCGAGAGGTTCTACCCAAAGGTCCCCGCTATGGATGTCAGCAAGCTCAGACACTCCTCCATCCTTGGAGGAAGCCTGTTTAAGCCCAAGGACGTAGAACGGACAGCTGAGAGGTGGAGGAAGACGAGTCAAAATTCGCTCCTCCAGAAGGCCCTTACATCTCGGCCCTACAAGCCTCCAGCTCCTCAACAACAACAGCAGCCTCGCAGGACACCGAAGCAGACTCCGGCAGCTATGACCAAGGTGTCTAAACTGCAGCCCTTTCCTGTCAAAGACAAGAAAGGCGCAAAGTCCTCCAGGGGAGGCAAAAATCCTAGAAGGAGCAACCGAGGCCGCAAGCGCTAGGATTGGCAATCCCCCTGCGTGTCCACCTGTGGGGGGATGCCTACGAAGTTGCGTGCTCAGGTGGCAGCAACTCGGGGCCGATTCCTGGACGACCTCTGTGGTCGGACAAGGATATCGCATCCCGTTCATTTCATCTCAACCTCCCCTGACAGCGAATCCAGTGTCGTTGAGCTCCTATGCCACGGGATCGGCAAAGGGGCTAGCCCTTCGGGCAGAAGTCAAGACCATGCTCAAGAAGGATGCTCTCCAGGAGGTCGTGGACGGCTCCCCAAGCTTCTTCAGTCGACTCTTTCTTGTAAAGAAGGCGTCTGGAGGCTGGAGACCCGTCATCGACCTCTCAGCCCCGAACAAGTTTGTCAAGCAAACTTCGTTCAGCATGGAGACAGCAGACACGGTCAGACTTGCAGTGAGACCGCAAGACTTCATGTGCACACTGGATCTTAAGGACACATACTTCCAAATCCCAATTCATCCGTCTTCCAGGAAGTACCTACGTTTTAGCCTAGACAACAAGATCTACCAGTTCAAGGTGCTGTGTTTCGGTCTCTCCACAGCACCTCATGTGTTCACCAGAGTGTTCACACTGATATCTTCGTGGGCGCACAGGAACGGCATCCGTCTCCTTTGTTATCTGGACGACTGGCTGATCCTGGCAGACTCGGAGTCGACCCTTCTTCGACACCGAGTCAGGCTTCTGGGAATTTGCCAAGATCTAGGGATCATGGTAAATCTCAAGAAGTCCTCTCTGCTCCCAACACAACGACTGGTATATCTAGGCATGATATTAGACACCGATCTCCACAGAGCCTTTCCATCAGACGACAGGATAGCAAGGCTGAGGAGGGTTGCAAAGCCTTTCCTCAGTCGAGAAGATCTTCCAGCCCAATCATGGTTATGTCTCTTAGGTCACCTAGCCTCCTTGGCCCGTCTAGTTCCCAACGGCCGCCTCAGGATGAGATCCCTGCAGTGGTGGCTCAAGTCCCGGTGGGATCAAGGCATTGATTCCCCGGACTTCCTGGTCTCGATAGGACCTGCAGAACGGACGGACCTGCAGTGGTGGCTGACCGACGACAACCTTCGAAAGGGAGTGGATCTTCTCGTCCTTCCCCCGAATTTGATGCTGTTTTCGGACGCGTCAAAAGAAGGGGGGGGGGAAAGTTCTGAACCAGAGGGCCTTAGGCCTATGGTCAGAATCAGAAAAGTACCTCCACATCAACCTGCTAGAGCTGAAGGCCGTTTCCCTGGCCCTTCAACAGTTCCAACAGACCCTGGTGGGCCACTCTGTGGTGGTGATGAGCGACAACACCACAGTAGTGGCTTATATCAACAAGCAGGGAGGTACCTTTTCACAACAGCTATCCCATCTTGCAGTAGAGATACTGAGATGGACCGAAGTCCACTCGATACGTCTATCAGCTCGCTTCATTCCTGGGAAAAGGAATGTGCTCGCCGACAATCTAAGCAGAGCTTCGCAGATAGTGAGTACCGAGTGGTCTTTGGATCCTCAGGTAGCCAACAAAGTCCTGACTTTGTGGGGTTCCCCGACAGTGGACTTGTTCGCGACAGCCTTGAATTTCAAGCTGCCGCTGTACTGCTCCCCAGTCCCGGACCCCAAGGCACTCTGGCAAGATGCCTTCCAACAACGGTGGGACAACATCGACGTCTACGCCTTCCCACCGTTCTGTCTGATGAGAAGGGTGCTCAACAAGACCAGACTATCGGTCAACCTGTCGATGACAATAGCTCCGCTATGGCATCATGCAGAGTGGTTTCCAGACCTTCTGCAGCTCCTGACGCAACCCCCGAGAGAGCTTCCCCCACGACACGAGCTACTCAGACAACCACATTGCAATATCTTCCACAAAGCCGTAGCATCGCTTCGGCTTCACGCCTGGAGACTATCCAGCGTCTCCTCACAGAGAGACGCTTTTCGCAACAAGTTGCGGAAAGGATGTCTCGACACCTGCGAAAGTCATCCGCAGGGGTCTACCAGGCGAAGTGGAGAGTCTTCTGTGGTTGGTGTCGTGGGAGGGGTATCACTCCCCTCGATGCCTCTATTCCAGCAATAGCGGTGTTCCTCGTTTATGTGCGGGAGGAAATGCGCCTTTCGGTCTCGGCGGTGAAGGGCTATCGCTCAGCCTTAAGCCTTGCCTTCAGGCTGAAAGGAATAGACATTTCCTCCTCGCTGGAACTTTCCTTACTCATACGTAGCTACGTGCTTACCTGCCCTCAGTCGGAAGTGAGACCGCCTCCTTGGAACGTGGTTCGGGTCCTCTGGGCTCTGAAGAGACCTCCGTTCGAACCATTACGCCAGGCCTCTGACCAACACCTAACTGGGAAGACGGTATTCCTGCTCGCTCTGACTTCGGCCAAGCGAGTCAGTGAACTTCATGGTCTCTCATACGACGTCGCCCATTCAAGGGGATGGGGGGAGGTAACGTTCAAGTTCGCCCCTGAGTTTGTTGCCAAGACTTAGAACCCTGGAGTTCCGGACCCACGGTTCGACTCCTTCAGGGTTGTGAGTCTCCGCTCCGTAACAGATGACCCAGATCACCAGCTACTCTGCCCAGTAAAAAGTCTGAGACGTTATCTGAAGAGAACAGCTGCAGTCCGTCCCCGCGTGCAAGCCCTGTTTGTGAGCACAGGTAGGACGAAGAGGAGGGTCACCAAGAACACCATCTCAGCCTGGATTCGACGGACCATTCATCATGCCTTGAATCCAGACAGTCCTCCGTCACGTCGCCCTAGGGCACATGATGTCAGGGGCATCACCACGTCCCTGGCCTTCAAGAGAAACTTCTCTTTGACGCAGGTTCTACAAGCTGGAGTCTGGAAGCGTCAGACGACCTTTACAGCCCACTACCTGCAGGACGTGACCCACAGGAGCCTCGATACTTTTTCTATCGGCCCTGTGGTGGCTGCACAACAGCTAGTCTAACCTCAGGCTCCTTAATGGACAGGTAGCAGAAGGTTGAGGGCACTGTTACCCGGTTTTAGTCTGCGTGAATGAAAGAGTATGTCTGGCCCTTACTTCTTTCTTCATCCTCCCCTCTCTTGGGGAATGCAGCATCCTGGGTCTCTGCATAGCTGACCTCAAACCTCTGCAGGTAAACCATGCTTCCTTGTGTTCCTAGTATTAAGTACTGTACAATACTGTCGCGTCCCCCATACCCTGACGAGGTGGTATGGGGACGTCCTAGCCCAGAATTCCATAGAAAGAACTTCAGGTCAACTTCCTAGGACGAGTCACACTTCATCTCTCCACACACAGCTTATGTAGGCCGCTCGTTTCTTGCGTAGCAATAAACTTGTGAGGTGCAGGGACTCTTTTTCTCGAAGTGCTGCGCACTCGGATTCTGAGTCCCCGGGTAAGCCAAAGCCAGTAAGGCTGGAGACTTTCCACCCTGCTTAAGGGTAAGTCACCCTATGTAAATACAGTGGTACCTCTACATACGAATTTAATCCGTTCCACAACCGACTTCGGATGTAGAAAATGTTCGGATGTCGAAACGAATTTTCCCATAAGAATACATTGAAATAGGATTAATCCGTGGTTGAGCCCAAAAACCTATGATAACTTCTTAATAAACTACTACACATAATTTCCCATGAGAATAATGCACACTAAATTAGATAATGGACATGTAAAAAAGAAGAATTATCAAAAAATGATAAATAAGAAACGGGTTTTTAGCGTCACTTTACCTTAGAAACTCCAGCGCAGGTGTTGTTGGTCTTGCTACGCAGAGAGGAGACGGACGGGCGGCGAGGAGGTAGAGAGGTTAACTACGATAAACGTACACTACCGTAACTTATTCTAACTTACACTAAGTGAACTTTAACATAACTTAGCTTATTTTTTTTTTTTTATATTTCATATTTTTTTTTACATTTTCTTTTTTTCTTTTTGATGATTAATTTTAATCACTTTCACTCTCTACACTTAAAATTGATTGAATTTTTTTCTCTTCACTCTTTGTTGTTTTCTTTGAACCACTTCCTTCCTCTTCATCACGAGTTCGCTTCGTAGTTTTTTAAAGAAGCTATCGATAGAAAGTTGCTTGGTACAGCTTTTCAGAATGTTTCGAAAATAAGTTAGGGAAACATCATCAAACTGCGCAACTACACGACAAACCTGCAATTTCTTTGGATGGTATTTGTCGATGAAGTCGACCACGTCTTGATATTTTCCTAACACCTCTTTTATTTGCGCCGAACCTATTGCAAGTTCACTCATACGGACGCCCCGCTCATGCTTTTCAATAATTCCTTGCTTTACTTCTAAAGAAAGCATTCCCTTATTCCTTTTCTCACCACTACCACTACCACTTGGGAAACTAAGCCTTTTAGGACCCATGATTTACGTAAAATACCGTAAAAGGATGAACGTAAAAAATCACGATTAAAACACAGTTAATAGCAGAACGCACAGGGCACAACCACACGAAGCCGAGAGAACAGAGGAATGTCCCAAGCCACGCCAATTGAGGGTCCCTCCGAGGTCGAAGTGCTGCCTTCTAACGGCGGAAATAAAAAACACATCAGGCGCTATGAGCACCGACTACGCGTACGAGTATTGTTTACTTCGGGTGTCGAAAAAAAAATTCGGGTGTAGAGTAGAAACGTGTTCGAATTGTACTTCGCGTGTCAAAAAATTCAGATACAACCGGTACGACGAAAATTGCTTATTTCGTGTATCGAAATAAAATTCGGGTGTAGAGTCAAAAATTTGCTCGAATTTTACTTCGGATGTTGGAAAATTTGGATGTAGATACGTTCGGATGTAGAGGTTCCACTGTAGCGTGGTTTGTATTTCGGTTATGGAACAAATGACAAATTCGAAGATAATTTGTATTTTTCCTAACCATACAAACCTTAGCTATTTACACATATTTGCCCGCCAGCCCTGTCCCCCGAGACAAGTCCTACCTCTAAGTGAAGTGAGGCAGCTCACCGGTGTGTGGAGGGGGGAGGGGTAGCTAGCTACCCCTCCCCTACCCCCATGCTAACTAGCGCGGGGGTAGTTTAACCCTCGTTAAAATCTAATGGCTCGTCACTTCAGCTACGCCGAAAGTAAACCCTATGTAAATAGCTAAGGTTTGTATGGTTAGGAAAAATACAAATTATCTTCGAATTTGTCATATTCTAGAGCAGGGGAGACTATATTTCCTTGGTATTTATGTCATTTTGGATTTCCTGTTCTAGCCTCTGCAGAAAAGTCCTTGGAGACTACACAGCACCTCCCAAACAATAGTTGTTCCTACACTAAATACAAACCTTCATTCTTTATTAAAGGAGATATTCTAGTGCGAGCTGGAAAATACGGCAGAAAAACCTTAACAAGGTCGTTAACGACCGGGCTGGTAATTATCCACCTGTTAGGGGTGGGGGGCTGCTGGCCGGTAGCTACTGAATACCTCCAATCGAATTTTAGCCGTCACAGTGGTAACACCGCTGCTTCTGCTTTTGTTTGACTGGCAGACTAGCCTTTCTTTAGTGTGTTTTTTATTAACTTTTTCTTTTTCTTTCTTTATTAGATTTGATGTCCTCCAATATAAGGAAGTGTCCCGGGATTTCCCCGAAATCTTGTGGCACATTCATGTCACCACCGGAGGTGGATCCTCATACCCTATGCCCTTCGTGTAGAGGTCATAGGTGTTCTGAAGGCTCCCTCTGCCAAGTATGTAGAGAATGGTCGCCAACGCAGTGGGATAAGTTTATGAAGAGGAAGAAGAAGAAATCCAAGAAAGATTCGTTACCTCCAGGTTCGCCGTCGAAAGGTAAGGAGTCTCGGGCCTCTTCTTCGGCCTCTCGATCTCTTCCTTGCCTCCTTCCTCCGGGGGGAAGTCAAGGAAGAGCGGCACCATTGACTTAACTCCCATTCCCCCGGGTCAGGTGGATCAAGTTGCCCCTTCCAGTGGGGCAGTTTCTTCCATCATCAGAAATAATTCTATTACCGCTTCTATTCCAGATAACGTACGAGCGGTATGGCCTGCCCTTGGACTTACTGGTTCTCCTTCGGTGGAAGTGTGGAACCAGTTCCTCGCGGGCACAGTTTTACCTCAGGTCCCTTCTGTTTTGGAACCTTCGGGAATTCCGGACCTCGCCGACATCCTGTCAGCCCAATCGGCGGCCGCTGAAGTGTCAGCAGATGTAAGAACTTCAGCTCCCGCGGAACCTACTTCGCTCCGTGCTTGCGCTTCTACGAAACAATGTCGCAAGCGCGATCTTCGCGATACCCCCCCTTTTCCTCCTCCTCCTCCTCCTCCTCCTCCTCCTCCTCCTCCTCATCGTCTTCGTCATCCTCGGAGGATAGGAAAGAGAGAGAGAAGCGGAAAAGGAGAGCTCGCTCTTCTTCGCCCAGACATTCTCGTCGGAGAGAAAGGCAACATAGGAAGAGACGTCATCGTTCTATCTTCCTCGCTTTCTATCTCTTCACGAAATGTCTCGCCGAGAAGTGATAACCGTTCTCGTCATAGACATAAGAAGAATACATCCTCGCGTCATCGTTCTGCTTCGCGATCGTCTTCCTCTCGCGAGGAGTCATCTAGGTGCTATAAGAAGAACTCTATGATACATTCACGCTCTTCGTCACGAGAGCTTTCTCGTAAGCGCAATAAGCGCTCCCGTTATGGCGATTCCTCCCCTTCACATATTATCGGGAGGAGCTCAGATCACTCTAGGGAATGGAGAAAGAATACTTCTTCTCGCTGTCACTTCATATCTACAGAGAGAGAGCGCTCCTGACCTTCAACCTCCCGATCACGCAAATCTCCGGACATATCCGCGCGGGGTCATTCACCTCGCCCTCGCGGGTCAGACAGAACAGCTCCCGTTCCCGTACTTTCTAACTAGTTACGGAATATGAGCTTCACGAGAACTTCAGAAGAAGACTCAGGGGTTCAACCCTTCTTCTCTTCGGCTGAGAACAGAGGAGAAAGGCCAGACCGCCGATCAATGCAACCTCTTATTGAGACAGTACCATTAATTCAGTTGCTTCGCCTAAACCATCAACTTCCAGGCAAGATCAGGCACGTGCAGCGCCATTGGCTAGCGGCCAGCCTTCCCTTGGAATATCGGCAATGGAGTATGCTACTTCGCCCTTACCTTCAGACACTCGGGCTTCTATCACCCCCCCTCGCTAGGAAATAGCGCGACCGGAAGATTCCTCGGAAGAACAACCATCAAAAGATTTAGAGTCCACCTATCTGAGAGCTCTAAGAACGATGTGTAATATCTCAGGCCTCGGAGATTTACATCTGTCACCTTGACATACCGACACTCCAGCTTTAGACAGACTATGTCGTCCTCCACCAAACCCTAAGACCAGAATCGAACTTCCCTGGTCTATTCACACTGCAGGCTGTCTGAGGAAGGTCTCGCAGGCGGTCTCGGGGGAAACGGGTTCCTTGAAGTCTCAAGGATCCCATAAACTTCTGCATTTTCCTTTATCGAGACAAAGGCATTTTTACAAGGTCAGAGACGCCAACCCCTCTTCTCTGACACTGGATCCCCTCTCAGCAAGGCTCACGCCTGGCTGCTCTGCAGAGAGACTCTCTTCTCTCCCAGTCTCTTTCACCGCCACAGAAGCCTCGGCAATGGAAGCAGCGTCAATATCCCTTCTGGAGGCATTATCCTGGTTTGACACGTGGTCAGGTACAGTTGGCTACCTAGCAAGTCACGAAGACCTTTCAAACCAAAACTCCATGCAGTCCCTACAGGAAATCTTGGCTGCCGGGTCCAAAACGATGGACTTCCCAACTGCTATGGCTGCAACGATGTGGGGCAACTGGATTCTCAAAAGGAGGGAATCAGTAGTCTCCAGACTTCATAGGAGCATCGTTAAGACTGAAAAGTCTGATTTGAGGAACTCGGATCTTCTGCAACCTCTCCTCTTTTCTAAGCAGGCAGTCTCCTCTGCCCTAGATACTTGGAGGAAAGAGACGCAGGACACCGCGATGCAAAATGCTGCTTCCTTTCGCCCAATGCAATAGCAGCCAACCCCACAACCCAAAGCAACAATCGCAACTCCACTGCCAGCCAAGACCCTCAGCCACCCCTCTTTTACACCCAAACCTATGGGCAGAGGAAAGTCGGCTCCTCCTAAGGCTAAAGGCAGAGGGAGGAACCTTAGACAGAAATAGGGTCACGGCTCCCCCCTCACAGTGCGTAGGGGTGTGCCTGCAGGGGAGTTGGAGGAGGTGGAAGGCTATGGGGGCCATGCAATGGACCATCAAGGTGCTTGGTTGGGGGTACTGCATCCCTTCATAGACTCTCCTCCTCCTCTAACTCCTCCCCTGATCTCGTCCTCCCAGATCCCTCGGGATCCTGGGAAACAGCAAGCCCTAGCTCGGGAGATCCAGAGCGTGCTTCTAAAAGATGCCATTCAAAAGGTCTCCAACACTTCCCCGGGGTTTTTCAGGCGCCTCTTTCTGGTAGAGAAAGCCTCGGGAGGTTGGAGACCAGTAATCGATCTTTTGACCTTGAACCAGTTTGTAAAGCAAACTCCATTCAAAATAGAGACAGCTGCCTCCATGACCCAAGGGGTGCGTCCAGGAGACCTTATGGCATCTGTGGACTTAAAAGATGCATATTTCCAAGTGCCGATCCATCGCACATCTCGGAAATTCCTGCGCTTTCTGGTTCAGGGTCGAATCTTCGAGTTCAAGGTCCTGTGTTTCGGCCTCTCGACTGCCCCACAGGCCTTTATGAAGATTTTCGAACTCGTATCTTCGTGGGCTCACAAGCATGGAATTCGTCTGCTAAGATACCTGGACGATTGGCTACTCCTGGCCTCGTCCAGGGAGCTAGCTCTGGATCACCTGAGAAGACTTCTGAGCCTTTGCAAGGACCTGGGGATCCTTGTAAACGCAGAGAAGTCTTGCTTGACTCCGACCCAAATCTTAAACTATCTGGGTATGTCCATCGGAAGACAGGCTTCGGAGACTGGATCAGTCCATCGCCCATCTCGTCTCCACTTCCGCCTTCAGCCAAGTCGTGGCAGTGTCTTCTGGGCCATCTTTCCTCCCTGGAAAAACTAGTTCCAGGCGGAAGGTCGAGAATGAGAAGTCTCCAATGGCATCTGAAGACTCATTGGTCTCAAAAGACAGATTCCCCATTCTTGGCAGTGGAGGTTCCAAATCTGGTGTTACAAGATCTTCATTGGTGGTCGACCAGAGAGAATACCCAAAAGGGCATTCCCCTACAAAGCCCCAGTCCGAAGTTAAAACTCTTTTCGGACGCGTCGCTACCGGGATGGGGTTCCCACCTAGGCCCGAAATTAGCATCAGGAGTTTGGTCTCCGGTAGAGAAGTCTCTCCACATAAATCATCTGGAATTATTAGCAGCCTGGAAAGGCCTAAAATTCTTTGTAGAAGATCTACAAGGACGAGAGGTGGTTCTGATGAGCGACAACTCCACAGCCGTCTCGTACATCATCAAGCAAGGGGGTACTCTGGCAAGAGATCTCTGTCTGCTAGCAGTCCAGATTTGCCAGTGGGCAGAAAGTCACAGCATTGTTCTCACAGCCAGGTTTATTCCGGGCCGGAGAAACATCATGGCAGATCAACTGAGCAGGCATCACCAAGTGCTGAGTGGCGAATGGTCTTTGGATCCTCGAGTAGCGAAGACAGTAATAGCTTTGTGGGGTTTCCCCACAATAGACCTGTTCACCACCTCTCTGAATGCGAAACTTCCCCGCTACGGGTCCCCAGTTCCAGACCATCAGGCAGCGATCCAGGACACCCTTCAACACTCCTGGAACAACCTGGACGCATATGCCTTTCCACCCTTTTGCCTGCTCGGAAGGGTGATCAACAAACACAGGACCTCCAGGAACTGCAAACTAACGCTAATAGCTCCGGCGTGGCCAAGCAGAGAGTGGTACGCAGACCTTCTTTCCCTGCTGGTTCAGGTACCGAGGTTTCTACCACCAGAACCCCGTCTGTGGACGCAGCCACACAGTGGTATCCCCACGTGAGAATCCACTTCCTGAAGCTTCACGCCTGAAGGCTGTCCAGTCTCTCCTCAGAAGCAGAGGCTTTTCAGGGAAGGTGGCTGAACACATGTCCAGGCACCTGCGCCAATCTTCCACAAACCTCTACTAAGCAAAATGGAGAGTGTTTGCAGCTTGGTGTAGAGTGCGAGACGTGTCTCCACTCAATCCCTCTCTTCCTTTAGTGACAGACTTCCTGGTGTACCTCATGGAGGAGAAATTCCTATCGATCTCTGCAATTAAGGGCTATCGTTCAGTCTCAAGCCTCATCTGTAGACTGAGAGGAGTTGACCTTTCCACCTGAGAAGATATCACCTTCTTCATTTGAGGTTTTGAGAGATCTTGCCCCCCAGTGGAGATTAGACCACCACCACCACCACCTTAAATAGGGCCTCTGACTACTTCCTAACCCTTAAGACCGTCTTCCTAGTAGTTATGGCCTCGGCAAAAAGGGTTGGTGAACTTCATGGTCTATCCTACGAAGTCACCTATTCTAGAGGATGGGGGAAAGTCTCGCTCAACTTCGTGCCAGGCTTTGTGGCCAAAACTCAGAATCCTTCATCAGCCGATGAGAGGTTTAAAGAATTCCAATTTTCCAGCCTCAATAGGGTAATGCAGGATACTGACCAATTGCTACTGTGCCCAGTCAGGGGGCTAAGGAAATACCTGAAGCGCACCAGACCTTTCAGACCACGCCTCCGTCATCTCCTCCTCAGTACCAATAGGGTAAAGAAGAGAATCTCTCGCAATACCATCTCTTTCTGGCTCAAGAAAGTTATTGCGAGAGCCATTCACGGAGACCCAGAAGCAGCTCAACCCATAGCCCATCAAGTTAGGGGAGTGGCTGGCTCTTTGGCATTTAAGAAGAATTTTTCAGTCTCCCAAGACTTAAGAGCTGGAGTCTGGAAACGCCAATCTACATTCACCTCTCACTATTTAATCGATGTGACACATAGGTCTCTAAACACCTTTTCTATAGGGCCTATTGTGGCAGGGCAACAAGTGCTGTAACTACCTTTGCGCCCTTTCAGGCGACAGTAGCCATTGGTCGAGGATTCTGTGTTACACTAGGTTTTAGAAGAACATCCATCTATCTTCTGCTCCTTTCTTCTTCCTCCCATCTGGGTATTCTAGTCTGTAACCAGTTTCAGGTGGACTCACCAATGGAAATAAGGTATGAAACTCATCTGACTCCTCTCACAGGGTATAAGTTATACTTGTAGTCACGAGGAGTCCCCTTTTCAAGGTCAGGGGAATCCTACGTATGGAAGGGTCCAAGTCATTGTTCCCGACCCTCTTCATACTGAAACTTTTGTTTCCACGTAATTACAAACCTTCAGTCGTGCTAAGATTTTGGGGATCTACAAAGAAAAGTTAATGGGAGCTTTGTTCATCAATAGAGTGTAGTCTGAGGACTATCTTCCCTAGGAATAGGGAACCCTTCGTCCACCCTGATCTCAAGACTAAGTCTCCTATAGTAAAGAATGAGGGTTTATATTTAGTGTAGGAACAAATGACAAACTTATAACAGAGTTTGTATTTTTCCTAACATACAAACCCGAATTCTTTACTCAAATCTTCCCTCCGTCACCGCCCCCTAAGTTAGTCCTAGCTAGAATCCGATTGAAGGTATTCAGTAGCTACCGGCCGGCAGCCCCCCACCCCTAACAGGGGGATAACTACCGGCCCGGACGTTAACGACCTTGTTAAGTTTTTTCTGCCGTATTTTCCAGCTCGCGCTAGAATATCTCCTATAGTAAAGAATTCGGGTTTGTATGTTAAGAAAAATACAAACTGTTATAAGTTTGTCATGTTTTTCTTTCATCAAAAGCAAATTTTTTTTAGTACTGTATACCAAATCAATAGGAAATTACTCATTATTCAAGGTTTTCTTTTAGTATTTTATTTTGCATCTGTATATGTGATTAATGTATTCATGAATAGCATGTAATTTATATGTATTGTCAGCTTTATGTGTGTAAAGTGATTTCTGAATTATGCTCAGTTAACACACTCTCTCTCTCTCTCTCTCTCTCTCTCTCTCTCTCTCTCTCTCTCTCTCTCTCTCTCTCTCTCTCTCTCTCTCTCTCTCTCTCTCTCTCTCTCTCTCTCTCTCTCTCTCTCTCTTTCTTTTTTTTTTTTACATACATATCTACTTCAAGTTCATGATATTCTCCTTATTTTCCAAGCAGCTGGAATAGTCTGGTTACTTGGTAGGTTTTTATATCTTTTTTATGTAAAGTGTAATGCACCTGCTTTTGTAGTATTACAGCTCACTTTATTAGATCTTGCTCTCCCTCATTAACTGCTATTTTTCCTTGTTTGTTTATAATAGAAATGAGATATGAAATGTAAGTGGAATGAAAAACTAAAGCAAAAAAAAAAATTACTAATACAAGTTTTCCTCAGTTTTTGAGAAAATCAGACAAATATATTTTAGTACAGTATACAGCCCAAGCATCTTATCCGCAGATTCACAAACCGTGCATTCATGTATACTGTACATAGTTGACCATTTAGTACTAATTTAGAAAATTATGCACAGAAATTCACTAATATACATCCCAAAGAAGTTAACAAAAGTTACAATGTTTGGCAAAATAAAAAAGAAAGGGCTGGGGGAAAGCAAAGTCCTAGGCGATGTCCTCCTTCGGGAGGACATCTCTCTCGTCTGTAAGAGGAAGCTTGTGACTGAGCAGACTACCTCTTCGGAGGAATCTAATAGACGTTCCCCTTCAAGGGTTTGTCGGGTAGAGGAGTTCTTACTCCTCGTCACCCAGGGCGTGCTCCCCCCCTGCGGTAAGGAGAAGCCTGTTTGAACCTTCAGATTCTCGTCTCGCTGAACCCTTGTCGGGTTCTCGGGACACGGAGCCTTCGGGCTGTTGTGACCCTGTGCCCTCCAGCTCTCGTCACACTGAGCCTCCGGTCTCTCGTAACCCTGAGTCCTTGGGCTCTCGTAGCACTGAGCCTTCTGTCTCCTGTGAACCTGGGCCTTTGGGCCTTCGTTACGCTGAGCTTCTGGGCTCTCATGACCCTCAGACCTCGGACTTTTGTCATATTGAGCCTTCGGGTTCTTGTGACCCAGGGCCTTCGGGCCCTCATTAGGCTGAGCCTCCGGGCTCTCGTAACCCTAAGCCCTTGGGTTCTCGTCACGTTGAGCCTTCGGGCTCTCGTGACCTTAGTCTTCCGGGCGTATGTTACGAAGAACTACCGGGTTCTCGTGACCCAGAGCTTCCTGGCACTCGTTGCGCTGAGCCTTCGGGCTCTCGTTGCCCTGAGCCCTGGGGCTCTTGTTGCGCGGAGCCTTCAGTCTCTCGTGATCCTGGGCCTCTGGGCTCATGTTTGGCAGTACCTCCAGGATTTTGTAACCCCAGAGTATTCGGGCTCTTGTTGCGCTGAGCCTTTTGGGTTTCGTGACCGCGATCCTTCGGGCTCTCGTCGTGCTGAGCCTTCAGGCTTTGTGACTTCAATCCTTCGGGCTTTCGTCGCGTTGTGCCTTCAAGCTCTTGTTGCGTTGAGCCTTCAGGATCTCAGGAATTCGGTCCTTCGGGGTTTGTCATGCTGAACTTCTGAGCTCTTGGGATCTGGAGCCCTCGGGCTCGTATCTCGCTGAACCTTTGAGCTCTTGCTTCGACGATCCCTCGGGATCTCGTAGAGGGACAAATGCTCTCTCTGGTGCAGCATTGCGTGACTTACCAGCATCGCGTGACCTGCCTTTCCACACTTCACCTTACCCTACTGGTCGCTATGCGCCAGCCAAGTTTGTCTTGCCAACTCCTCGTCACTCATCCCCGTACGAGATACCGCCACCTTTCCAGCTGACGAGGGATCGTATCTCTTAACAGAGAGACCCTCTCTCTAGGCCAGACGACCACCAGTCTTACCAGCCGTGTGAGCGGCATTCTCCACCTCTCAGGCACTCTCCAGCTAAACGCCAGAGACACTCTCCTAGAGGTCGCAGGACTCTCTCTCTTGCCACTTCGCCACTTGCCTCTTCGTCAATTGCCCGTGCATCGGTCCCCGAGAACGACTGCCCCGATTCCCTTACAGGCTCGCAGGGGCCTGTCTCCTAGGGATCAGTATCCTCTAGATCGGGTTCAGGGCAATCGACATAGGGTTGCACTGAAGCAGAGCAATGGTTTGAGGGATCAGCACACGGCAAAACCCTCGCCAGGTAGACTGGTGCCACTCTTGCCTGCAGGTAAGGTGTCTAATCAACCTTTGTTTCATGTTCCCAGATCTAGGGCTCCTGGCCACTCAAGGGATCCTCCACCCAGGTCATCAGGATGTAGGAACAACCCATAGCTAAGCGCACTATTCATCGTATTGTGGAAGGCTATTACATGGGCAATACTCCGTTCTCAATCCATGGGTGGTAGGTACGCCTAGGATTCCCCTATTAGCTGCTCTCCTTCCTGGAGCCTCTACTCCTGCAGACCTTATTAGGAGTTTTGAATTTTCCTCCATGGCGGGACCTTCCCTTAGGGAAATACCCATCTCCCCCTGGAAGAGGAATCGGGAGGAAAGAGCCACTGAGGTTCTTGGGAGCCCCTTGCAGGTACGGGTTCCACCAGTAAAACAAAAGGGGAAAAGGAAAACGATTAGGCAGTCTCCCTCAAGGGAGGACAGGGTAATCTCTATGACGGACTCGTACTGCCTCTTACCGATAGAGGTGGTGCCACCAGAATCTCGTCCTCCATCGCAGCCTGATGTGATTTCTTCTTCCGGAGTGGACCAATGTCCTCTCAGGCAAGAAACGGCTGTAGGGCCTTCTCCTTTGGAGGAATTTTGGCCCTAGCACAGTGAGCCGAAGGACTTATTTACCATCCCTAAGTCCTCGGCCTGTGCTTCCATGCCTCGGCAAAAGAGGCCAAGGGAAGGCTCTTCAAGTATGTCAGCAAGAGTCGCCCCATCAACAGCCTACCTTGACAACTTAAACCCACTCCTGGTTCCTATGGATGAGAGCTTGGAGGTGGATGAGCAATTTGGTCTTGAGTACGACCATTTGCCCAGAGCCGCTAGCCCTAACCTCACGGAGACGGAGCAGAAGGAGTATGAACATGCCTTCTGGCAAGTGTTATCCTGCATTAGATCCATCAATGGGCTGCCAAACCCATCGACAGTCCCGGAGGGTGGGAAAAACACCGTCTTAGATCAGTTCTATGGCACTCAGAGACGTCTGAGGGCCAGTGCAGCTTTGTCCTGGTCAAAGGGTTTTAAGAGTACCAGAAAGAAGGCAGTGTTGCAAGCTAAAGGCTCCTCTACCTCCCTCCAAACAGGCTCTTCCTTTAAGCTCTTCTTGCTGCCATTCATGCAGCAGAGGAGGTATTATGAGATCTTGAATGAGCCTCTTCCAGCTCTGCCTCTTGATCCCTCCATAGAGGGTCTCACGAGGGGTATTCCTTTGAGAGATTTACGGGACTCTGTCTTGTACTCAGCCTCAGAGATCATCAACCAGGAGAAGGTTGTGAAGTCTTGGGTAGTGCCATAGCCTCTGTACCATGGTCTTCCACTGTCCTAGGTTAGAGTTCTCTTGCTTGAGGGTACACTCAGGCACACTTGTTTCTAATTTCTCTTCCTCCTGTTTTGTTAAAGTTTTTATAGTTTATTTAGGAAATATTTATTTTAATATTATTGTTCTTAAGATTTTCTATTTTTCCTTGTTTCCTTTCCTCGCTGAGCTATTTTCCCTGTTGGAGCCCCTGGGCTTATAGCATCCTGCTTTTCCAACTAGGGTTGTAGCGTAGCAAATAATGAAGATAATAATAATAATAATAATTAGAAAGCTGAATAAACTTTATATGTATTTACTCATTGGGCTTGTAAATCTCCATCCTTTTATTAAGAATACCATAATTTATGTAGTTGAAGAATGGATGACTCACCAGGTTAAAATAGGGAATAAGTAGATTTTTTGTAAGTAATTGTAATTTATTGTTGGTTCCGTAACTGGAATACAAACCAACGGTGTTTATAGGGGTATTACTTTCGGCGAAGCTGAAAGGATGAGCCATTAGAATTTAGCGAAGGTTAACTAACCATCCTGCTAGTTATGGGGGTTAGTGGGGTAGCTAGCTACCCTTCTCACTCACATACTTGTGACTGTTCTTCACTTTGCTTTTGGCTCGGATTGAGAACAGTTGTTGCCACTCTTCCTCCTCACTTATATTTTGGACTGCCATTAATCATTGCTTTTTTTGTCTTTTTCTTTCAGTGTGTGTCTGCGCCTTCCTGCCGACTATGTGTACCTCCCCTTGTCCTGAGGGCCGCACATTATTATTATTATTATTATTATTATTATTAGCCAAGCTAAAACCCTAGTTAGAAAAGCAAGATACTAAAAACCCAAGGGCTCCAACAGGGAAAAATAGCTCAGTGAGGAAAGGAAATAAGGAAATAAATAAACTATGGGAAAAAGTTAACAATAAATTTTTCTAAAAACAGTAACAACATGAAAACAGATATGTTATATAAAAACTATAAAAAGACCTATGTCAGCCTGTTCAACATGAAAACATTTGCCGCAACTTTGAACTTTTGAAGTTCTACTGATTCAACTACACGATTAGGAAGATCATTCCACAACGTGGTCACAGCTGGAATAAAACTTCTAGAATACACTGTAGTATTGACCCTCATAATGGAGAAGGCCTGACTATTAGAATTAACTGCCTGCCTAGTATTACGAACAGGATGGAACTGTCCAGGAAGATCTGAATGTAAGGGATGGTCAGAATTATGAAAAATCTTATGCTTACTTTACTTTGATGGCTGCTTTTCCAGTCCCATACAGTAGGGGAACCCTACTCTCTACAGTTGTTGTTTTACCTCGTTTGTTCAGAGTATTTATCGTTTCAAATCACGTATAGTTCATTTACTGTTAAATCGTCACTGTTGTATGATTTTTTAAATAAGAGTCTTCAGTTTCCTCTTGAAAGCCTTAATGTCTTCAATCATTCAAATGTTTCGTGGGAGCTTATTATATAGTCTCGGGGCCGCATGTTTAAAGGCTCTGAAGCCTAAAGTAGACATATCTAGGTTCCAACAGTTTGAAGCAATCTGTAACTATTCTCGTGTCGACACGATTTGTTGGCTGCGCAATATGTAGCAATTCTCCTAAGTATTTTGGACGACCAGTTCTGATAACTTGGTGTAAATCAATTAGTATAGGGGTGATCCTTTCTCTAGGTGGGACACCTTTTATCTGTCTTGCTCCTCTGTTTATTATGTTTTGTAATTTCTTAAGTTGCACTTTTGGTAAATTGTAATAGATAGAGTTGCAGTAGTCAATCCTGGTAATAACACAGTTTATCACAAGTTTCTTTACAGAATTTTCGTCCAGGTACTTTTTTATAAACGCCATATTTCTTAGATGATAACCAGCAGTTTTTATTACATTATTTATTTGGGCATTTAGGGACAGGTTACAGTCAAGAAATACACCTAAATCTCGAACTTTACTAGATATCGGAACCGAGTCATTATTTATGTACATTTGAATATCACCCAAGTTTCTCATGCTGTTTCTCTTACCCACCACCATGAATTCAGTTTTATTCACATTTAGTTTTAGTTCTTTAAATTTCATCCATTTTCTAACACTATCAAGGATTCGGTTTAGAGTTTCAGTAGTGTCATGTATATCATTTATGATGAAGTAAAATTTTGTGTCATATGCAAATAGTTTGAACTTCACGCCATATCTTTGTAGTATTTTCGATTGACCAATAGTATAGATGCAGAATAAGATTGGGCCAATTACACTCCCCTGGGGTACCCCTCTGTTTAAGGGTTCATATGATGAATAAGAGTTTCCAATTTGAACACAGTAATTTCTATCAACATAGTAGTCTTTTAGATATGCATAATGAACTACAGTAATTGAACAACAGTGCCAAAGATTATATCTAGATCAGGGATAAGAAATTTAATAGACGACAAGTCTCTGTCCAACAAATTAAGATGAGAATCAGCAGCTGAAGACCAAACAGGAGAACAATACTCAAAACAAGGTAGAATGAAAGAATTAAAACACTTTTTCAGAATAGATTGATCACTGAAAATCTTAAAGACTTTCTCAATAAGTCAATTTTTTGTGCAATTGAAGAAGATACAGACCTAATGTGTTTCTCAAAAGTAAATTTGCTGTCAAGAATCACACCTTAAATTTTGTCATACAAAGTTAAAAAAACATTATCAATGCTGAGATCCAGATGTTGAGGAGCCACTGTTCTTGACCTACTTGCAATCATACTTTGAGTTTTGTTAGGATTCAACTTCATACCCATGATATGCACCATACACTAATTTTAGCTGGATCTCTATTAAGGGATTCAGCAACCCCAGATCTACATTTAGGAGATGGAACTGATGAAAAGAGAGTAGCATCATCTGCATATGCAACATGCTGGTTTTCTAGGCCAAACCACATGTCATGTGTATATAGTATGAAAAGTAATGGGCCAAGAGCACTACCGTGTGGAACACTAGATATCACATTCCTATACTCACTATGGTGCCCATCAACAACAACTCTTTGAGATCTATTACTTAAAAATTCAATAATAATGCTAAGAAACAACCACCCACTCCCAACTGTTTGAGTTTGAAAACAAGTGCCTCATGATTAACACGGTCAAAGGCAGCACTAAAATCAAGGCCAATCATACAAAATTCCTGACCACAATCAAGGGATTTCTGTACAACATTGGAGATTGTAAGAAGAGCATCATATGCTCCAAGGCCTTTACGAAAACCAAATTGCAAACTAGGAAATAGATAAATACCTTCAGCAAACCTATTAAGACGTTTTGCCAAAAGACGTTCAAAACCTTTAGATAATGTGGGAGTTATGGAAATTGGGCAGTAATCAGTTGGACTTGAGCTACCACAAACACATTTACATAGAGGAGTAACATTAGCAATTCTCCAACAAGTGCTAAAAGTTCCTCTTCTTGCTAACTTGTGCAAAATAACAGATAACTTTGGAGCTAAGAAATTTGCAGTCTTTATAAAAAACAAAGGAAAAATACCATGTGGGTCTACACCTCCATAAGCATCAAGGTCCATCAATAGAGCTTTAATTTCACGAGATTGAAAAGCTAAGCTAGTTAGTTTAGCCTCAGGAAAACAGGAAAGAGGAAGTTTGAGTTTCTCATTGCTCTGTTTACTGTCAAACACATCAGCCAAAAGTGTTGCCTTTTCCTTTGGACAGTGAGTGACTGCGCCATCTGGTTCAAGTAAAGGAGGAACTGTTGCATCTACACCAAAGAGTGGAGATTTAAGGGTAGACCACCACTTATGCTCCTGGGTTGTAATAGAAAGGGTTTCTTTTATGGTTAAATTGTATTCTTTTTCAGTTGAAGCATAAACTCTCTGAGCAAAAGCTCTGAGTTGAATATAGTTATTCCAGGTCAAATCAGATCTGTTACCTTTCCAAAGATTATAGGTCTTCTGTTTCTCCAAATAAGCACATCTACAATCATCATTGAACCAAGGTTTGTCCTTCACTCGGTACCTTAGCACACGAGAAGGGATACGCCTGTCAATTATGTTGACTAGATTCTCATTCAAAGGGACTATTCAATACGACACAAAACAGGACGATATCTTGAAGGGAACTCAAGTTTATTCGAAAGCGCATGCGCGGACTACAACAAGTATGGTGCACCATATGTACCATATACAGCATCTCCCCTTTAAGATTGTTTGATAATCATTTAAAGTTAACAATCCATTTTTAAATATTAAACTTAGCCGGTGAATATATAATAGCTGACGTCTCCGACGGCTCGACAGAATCCAAAAACTCGCGAGCGATCGCCATGAAGGTAGCGGGTGTGCCCACCAGCGCCGACTATCGGCCAGATACCGCATATACATGTAAACAGCTCCAGTTCTTCTCTGTCGGTCTTGTCGACAAGTTGATTCCATTACTCGCTGTTGACCTGGAGTTTTTCGTCATTCTTGGTGAAGTACTTCTTTTTGGTTTTGAGCTTTCGCAGTGCAGGTGTTTTTATCTTCAATTAAAACTCTTGAACCCTTTTTTGGATAGATTTTATTGTTGATGACCTTGGAGTAAAAGTGTTTTGACCTTGCTCTTTTATCTCTGGTTTTTTTCCATAGAGTAAAGATGGCCGACCCTTCCCTTAGTGTACGGAAGTGTGTTTTAGGCTTTTAGCAATTATCTTATCACGTTATAAATTGTTGTTGTTAATTATAGATTTTCCTCTATATATTTTATATCTCACCCGCCTTTATAAGGCCTCTTCGTTTAGCTTTCCATTTATACTAAACATCAAGATAAATTTTATGTTTTGTTTATATGCGGCCTTACCTATTCCTCCCTTAGTCCGAGAGTAGGCGGTCCTAACTTGGAAACCGAAGTTAAACAACGTTGAGCCCATTCAACTTTTATTTTCGTTAAGTTTAAATCATTTGCTCTGTAAGAGTTATGAAATGAATATTTTTTAGTAGATATTTTATGAAAGATTTTCTTTGAATAGTCTTCGTGCTGTTTCAAAGATGAACTAACGTTTGGTTTATTTATGCTACGCAGTTTGCGCTCTATCGTTACGATAGAGAAAGAGAGAATCACGGTTTCACTTTGCAGAAAGAGTAAATCGATTTTGACGTTTTGTTCATTCTTCTTTCAAACTGAAGTGTTTTAAATACTAATTTAAAGGAACTTGTAAATTTTCAATTTCTTAGTCCTTTCAGTTTTTTCCTTTGGTCAAATAACCTGTTTATTGACGAAGGGTGAGTGGGCATTTCTCTTCTGTGTGAAATCAAGAGAGAGAGAGAGACGGAGAGAGAGAGAGGAAGAGAAAACGATCCGATCTTTATTCTCGTCCCAAGTAAGGAGTTTGGGAGCGAGTAACGTTATTCTCGATTCAGTTTTTTACTCTCGTCCCAAGTCTCTGTACGGGGAGAAAGGATAAAACGTTTTTAGTTTTTTATTCTCGTCCCAAGGCACTGTACGGTGAGAGATTGAAAACGTAGTCTTTAATGAACTAGTGTTTAGTCTCCTCCCCAGTCACTGATCCTTTTTAACTTTATATATTTCCGTTTTATTCGATATATATGTTTACTGTTTTTTGCTTGTACTAATGTGCTTACATTATACGACTCATCTCGCAATTATAACCTTTTGATGTAAGGGAGAATTGCGTGCTTCAGGTAGAAATCAGTTTTATTCATGCCTAATGTGAAATTATTGAAAAATAAGATATCAGTGAAGTAAGTGCAAAAAACAGAAAATCGTAGTGATAAAGTGATAATTGCGCAAAGTGTTTTTTAGTGTTGCGACCGAGGGTTCGTCTGTTCGTGCTTGTCGTTCACCTAGTCCGAGACCTCTTTCAGGCTCCCATGCTACCAGGGAGAAGTAATGTCGTAGGACTTATGGGGACGAGAGGCTTTAACCAACGAACAGACGTTCCCTCTATGGTATCGGGCGTGTCTCGCAAGATCGCCCCTACCATAAGACGAGCGAGGCTGTTTTCTCCTCGTCATCCGAAGGCTTCTCGCAAAAGAAACCTTGGAGCAAAGTTTCTAGACCCTTAAAGCGGAAGTCAGTCCCTTCAGGACAGGTCCAGCGTCCTGGCTGTAGCCATGGGGACAGCTCTGACCATGTGCAGTCATCGGAAGACTGCTCGCCGCCTAAACAAAAGCGTAACACGGGCTCCGAGAGTCTTAGTTTAGGCAATGTTTTGCCGTCACAGACGTTACCATCGTCTCGACCCGTACCGACTCCCGTTGATCCTAGATGGGTTGTCCTGCAGGATATGCAGAATAAGCTTGCCTCCCTTATGGAGGAGTATACCGTTGAGCAGGTTCACGATGATCCTCGCCGTTACGCTGATCGAGATCCTGGCCGTCAGCCGCCCAAACGAGCCTTTGCTTGTCCTGTTGAAGTTGACGTTACAAAGTCACGTCAGTCACGTGACTTGGAGCCTCACTCGATGCAGTCCCGTGTTGACTTTCAGCCGCTTGTTGACGTTCAGCCGCTGCCGCATGCTCGTGTTGACGTTCAGGACGTTCGCCAACCAGCTCAGTTGCCTTGTTTTGACGTTGAGCGTCAAGCACCGCAGTCAAGGGTTGTTTTGACTGCTCAGTCTAGGCAGTCAAGGCAGTCTCGACTTGACGTCGAGCGTCCATCAACTCCTGTTGTTGTTACTGGTCAGTCCTTTCAGCAGCGACATGACGTCGCTTCCTTGACTGCCACTGCTGCTCCTTTGCGTGTAGACTTTGCCTGTCAAGCATTGCCACCGCGGCAGGTCTCTCCTTTTCATGAGACTCGGCAATTGTCGGACGAGGTTCCTTCAGATGAGGAAGTTGCTGATCCCCCTCCTACTGATATTCCCTTGGGGACTTTGTCAGACGGAGAGGAGCCTAAAGCTGCTCAGCCCTCTATGGACTTCAAATAAATCATGCTGATTTTTAAGGATCTTTGTCCGGACCATTTTGTAACTGCTGCTCCTCGTTCGCCTAAACGTCAGAGTTTACACTAGGCCTAGCTACTTCGAAGCCGTTGTTTTCTAAGCTAGTGCTCTCTCGCTCTTCTAAGAGAGCTTTACGTTTGCTGGGCGACTGGTTGATCACCAGGAGGAGTTTGGGGGAGACAGCCTTTGCTTTCCCTCCTTTTAAACTGGCTTATAGAGCGAGCGTCTGGTATGACACGGGAGAAGTTCTCGGCTTGGGAGTTCCTGCCTCTGCCCAGAGAGACTTCTCAAGCCTCATAGACTCTCCCTGGCGCCTGGCCATGAGACGCTCCAAGATTTTATGGTCGGCTTCAGAGCTAGACCATCTCCTGTTAGGAGTTTTTCGAGCGTTTGAAGTTTTGCTGTACAATTATGTCATGCATGAACAAGGCTATCAGGGATGGCTCCAATGATCTGACAGCCACGTTCTCTGCAGGAACAAGACTATCAGGGAGGGCTCCAATGATCTGGCAGCCACGTTCACTGCAGGAGTACTTAAGATGTAAGTGCGCTCAATGTGTTCATTGTCAAGACAAACTTCACGATGAAGACTACCAAAGCTGTCTTGACAACATTAAGGGAAGGCGACTGGATGGTCTCTCTCGACCTTTAAGATGCATACTTCCACATCCCGATTCATCCAAACTTTCAGCTACATCTGAGGTTTGTGGACGGGAAAGTAATGTACCACTGTCGAGCACAGTACTCCGACCTCATTCCTGCTCCTCTTGTTTTTACAAGGCCCTTGCAAAATGTAGCAAGCTTTCTACATTGTTTGAGGATTCAGAGCCTCCCTTTATTTTGACGACTGGCTGATCAGGGCGTCGTCATTATATCGCTGTCTGGAGAGCCTCTAATGGACATTAGACCTAACCAAAGAGCTAGGTCTCATAGTGAACGTAGAGAAGTCGTAACTTACAGTACCCCATCCCAGACTATTCTTTTTTTGGGAATGGAGATACAGTGTCTGATTTTTCGGCCCTTTTTGTCTCCCGCAAGAATGGAACAAGCTCTGTTAAAAGTCCTTCACTTGCAAGAGAAAAACAGTTGCTCTGTAAGAGTTTGAACTAGCCTCGTGGGAACTCTTTCATCGCTGGAGTAGTTATTTCTCTGGGGAGACTCAACCTATGCCCTTTCCGATTTCACCTAAAACATTGGAACAAGGAGAAGGGCTTAGTGAGTATCTCTTTCCCAATCTCCAACTCAGTCTAGACATGTCGGACTTGGTGGGACAGCAACATCAGACTTCGAGAAGGTCTTTCTCTTGCGATCAAGAACCCAAACCATGTGTGGTTTTCAGATGCATCGGATTTGGGTTAGGGAGCTCCACTGGACAGTCTGGAAGGCTCGGGTCTTTGATCCACGGATCAGAAGGAACTCCATTTAAGGCAGTAACATCTCTCCTTTGGAGAGATTTGTGCAAGGAAATGAATGTCTTGGCGGACGGCCTCAGCAGAAGAGGACAAGTCATCTCCATGGAGTGGACGTTGCATAAGACTGTGTGCGAGAAGCTATGGATGACATGGAGTCAACCCACCATAGATCTTTTTGCGACTCTCTCTGACAAAGAGGCTCTCGACTTACTGTTTTCCAGTTCCAGATCCAGAGGCAGCCCACATAGACGCTTTCCTGCTGGACTGGTCTCACCTGGACGTTTATGCCTTTCTACCTTTCAAGATCCTAGACAAGGTGCTGCAGAAGTTCACCTCTCACGAAGGGACCAGGTTGACATTGGTTGCTCCACTCTGGCCCACGAGAGAGTGGTTCACAGAGGTACTTCAATGGCTGGTAGACGTTCCAAGGAGTCTACCTTTAAGGATGGATCTCTTACGGCAGCCCCAGGTAAGGAGTCTTCATCAAAGCCTCCCCGCGCTTCGTCTGACTGCCTTCAGACTATCGAAAGACTCTCAAGAGCTCGAGGATTTTCGAAGGAGGCAGCCAGAGCGATTGCGAGAGCTAGGAGAGCATCTACCATCAAGGTCTACCACTCGAAGTGGGAAGTCTTTAGAGACTGGTGCAAGTCATCATCCATTTCCTCTTCCAGTACCTCTGTAGCCCAAATTGCAGACTTTTCTCCTACATCTGAGAAATGTTCGCTCCCTCTCAGCGCCCACTATTAAGGGCTACAGGAGCATGTTGGCGTCTGTGTTCAGACATACAGGCTTAGATCTGTCCAATAATAAAGATCTCCAAGATCTCCTTAAGTCCTTCGAGACCTCTAAGGAGCGTCGTATGGCAACTCCTGGATGGAACTTAGACGTGGTCCTAAGGTTCCTAATGTCCGACAGGTTTGAGCCATTACATTCAGCCTCCCTGAAGGATCTCACCCTCAAGACGCTTTTCTTAGTGTGCTTGGCTTCGGCTAAAAGGGTCAGTGAGATCCATGCCTTCAGTAGGAACATCGGCTTTTCTACAGATAAAGCCACATGTTCACTTCAGCTTGGTTTTCTTGGCCAAAAATGAACTGCCTTCTCGTCCTTGGCCTAAGTCATTTGATATACCTTGCCTGTCAGAGATCGTAGGCAACGAGCTTGAAAGAGTGCTGTGTCCAGTTAGAGCTCTGAAGTTTTATTTAGCTCGGACTAAATCCTTACGAGGTGGATCTGAGGCCTTGTGGTGCTCAGTTAAGAAGCCTTCATTGCCTATGTCAAAGAATGCTTTGTCATATTTTATTAGATTTTTAATCCGAGAGGCTCATTCTCACTTGAGTGAAAAAGATCGTTGCTTGCTTAAGGTTAAGACGCACGAAGTAAGTGCTATAGCAACTTCCGTGGCCTTTAAGCAAAACAGATCTCTGCGAAGTATTATGGACGCGACCTTTTGGAGAAGCAAGTCGGTATTCGCGTCATTTTACTTAAAAAGATGTCCAGACTCTTTATGAGGACTGATACACACTGGGTCCATTCGTTGCAGCGAGTGCAGTAGTGGGTAAGGGTTCTACCACTACATTCCCTTAATTCCAATATCCTTTTAATCTTCTCTTGAAATGTTTTTAATTGGGTTGTACGGAAGGCTAAGAAGCCTTTCGCATCCTTTTTGATTTGGCGGGTGGTCAAATGTCATTTCTTGAGAGCGCCCAGATTAAGGGTTTTGATGAGGTCCTGTTGTATGGGTTGTCGCCCTGGATACTTCAGCTCCTGGGAGTCTTTCAGCATCCTAAGAGGATGGCTGGGCTTTATGAGGAAAGCGGACTAACAAGGCAGAGTAATCGTTAGAGTCAGCTTCCTTACCAGGTACCTATATTTATTTGGGTTTTGTTATGATATACTGTAACTGTCAAAAACTCTAAGCATATACGCCGTAAACTGTATTAATACTGGTCTCTACCCACCACCATGAGTGTGAATCAGCTATTATATATTCACCGGCTAAGTTTAATATTTAAAAATGATATTTTGATTATAAAATAAATTTTTTAATATACTGTACTTACCCGGTGAATATATAAATTAAAGGCCCCCCTTCCTCCCCGATAGAGACCCAGCGGGATGAGAAGAACTGGAGCTGTTTACATGTATATGCGGTATCTGGCCGATAGTCGGCGCTGGTGGGCACACCCGCTACCTTCATGGCGATCGCTCGCGAGTTTTTGGATTCTGTCGAGCCGTCGGAGACGTCAGCTATTATATATTCACCGGGTAAGTATATTCAAAAATTTATTTTATAATCAAAATATCATTTTCCCCTTAAGAAACATAACAGTTTTATGAAGTTACATAATCCCTTTCCTCCCTACATGTTTTTGTGATAATATAAATAATAGTGACCCAGCAATCAAATATAATACACTACATGACAAACACAAATAAACTATAGGGCTCAACATTTATCCACAATTAGTATATGACAAATGTTGTGAATGTCTTGAACATTATTGTTTAAATGTGACATTAACATGGCGTTAACACTAAGTACATGTTCATTTTATGTCATTGACATGGTTGAGGTGAAAGTAAATTAATTTAATAATAAACCATAGCGGGTTGTTGGGTTGTTTTTGTCATTCTTCCCGACGTTCTGGGGGTCACTTTGGGGTTTGATATGGCAGGTGTCGGGGTTTTGGGGAGGACCTTTGGTAATGGTAGGGATGGATGGTTCGGGCCCAGTCTGTCGTGGTTCAGTCTGAACTCGTAGGGTGTCAGGTGGTTCCGGACCCTTCTGCGGTGGCGACTCTCGGGTGGTGCCGGTATGAACTAGAGGGCTTCAATTGCGTTGAATAACACTTCCGTTATCCATAGCTACCCGGTAGGATCTAGGGTTGGTCATCTGGTGTTTGATTTCACCGTAGCTAGACTGGTCTCTCACAAAGACTTCATCTCCTGGTGTGAGACAGGGGAGCTGCACAACTCTATGATAGCGGTTATGCGCTTTGATGTACTGATTCTTGTACTCTTCTTCTCCTTCCTTGATCTTCTGATGGTCTGGTACTGCGGTATCAGCTAAGCTAGAGCTGTCGGGACATAAAGAGCTGACTTGGTGACTTGCCATTGTAGAGCGGGGCCGATGTAGAGGCAAGTAGTCCGAGATAGGGGTTTTGGTTTGTGCTCAGAATCTCTTTCGCTGTTCTGACGGCTCTCTCAGCTTCTCCGTTGGCTTTTGGATTCCGCAGTGATGAGGTGATGTGTGTAAACCCCCAGACTTTGCTGTAATCCTGGAACTCTCTTGATGCATTGTAGTGGTTTGCGGACTGTGGCCAGATTTAGTACCCGAACTGCCTAGTGTCCGAATGCTGATCACACCCCAACGTTCACTACACAAAAAATATACAACGGTGGAATACCCAAAAATCTAGGTAACAGGTCAAGAGAACGGAGCTCTGGGCTCCACCCCTTGATTTATACTGGACAAGGGGACCCAGCTAGAACCTTAGTTTCTTTTTATCTTCCCTTGCCTTAATCTTGCTGGATATAAACGCGTAAGATGACCGTTGATTCATTTCTGAGAAGTTAGCAGAATTTAGGTAATTTAGGTAAGATGGTTTCAAGCTCAAGTAAAACTGTCGGAACATTAGGTGAAAGGAAACATTATAATTTTTTTAAATCTAACAGGATACAGTGTGGGAGAAAAAAAAATTATGATAAATAACTTTTTAGAAAGATTTAAAAAAACAACTACTACTAAGAAAAATACAGTAGCTGAGAAGGGGACACAATGGCGAAAGGTTCTGGAATGAAATTCTGTCTTCATAGAAAACAAGGAATATATTTATTTGACACGAAACAAAAAAAAATATATGATTTCTGAGGAAAAGAGAAAAAAATTTCAATAAATAACTTATTAGAAAGATTAAAAGAAACTGTTGGGATTACATTAACATTGTTTTGTCAAATCCCAATAAACTGTTAGGATTACATTAACATTGTTTTGTCAAATCCCAATAAGCAATTAAAGGATAAATTCGTACCCCTTTACACTCCAATCTCACAATAACAAGATAAACAAATTTTGAATAACAAAAAAATTATTCACCATCTATTTAGGATACATTCAAATACTAGTAGCTGGCCTCATGATCAAAGGGTTCATAAAACAAGGATTGCAATTCATGCAGTAAAACTAGAAGCTCCCGACAAACTTGCTTTTATTAGGCTACCCCAGGCTGACTAGCAACATACTCTGGTGGATCATGCAGATTTATTCCTGACTATGACAGGAACAAACTTGAAGCTTAAAGGAGAACCCCGTAACACTGTGGTTCATAATCTGCATGAACAAGCCACTGGGTTTAGGAATTGGCAACACTTATAAAGTTTGTCTATCATTGCAAAAAAACTTCTATGCCACTTTATGTTCACTTGGTTCTGGGGCAAGTATTTGAAAACAGTGTCCATAAACCCTCTGTGTCAATATATTACCACCTAGGTCAGTGATAAGACTAATTTAGTTTCATTGGCTCCTAATTTTGAATCAAGTTACCATGTAGCAGGGCAGAAATATTTATGATATATGTCTTGAGTAACTATTCTTTTGGCAACTTCATCTCTCCTATATACAGTACTTAGAATAGTCTAAATTCCTCTCCCTACTGAGTGTAGGGGGCTGCTGTCAGTACCTAGAAAGAAATAATAACGGATTAAGGCACTTTTGGGGGCGCACAGAAGGATATACAGTATAAATTACAGAAAGAAAAAAAGTTTTTTTCATACACAAATCATACAGTTTTCTTAGACACAAACCCCTATATATTGCAGCGTACTGAGGTCCTTTGTCGGATATTACAACCTTGGGAGGTCCGTGAGTGGCGAAGACTTCGCAAAGCTTCCGGGTGACAGCTTGACTGGTGGTAGATTCTAATTCTTTGAACTCAAGCCATCTAGAACCGTAGTCTACTATCAACACATACTGCTTCGACTTGTACTCAACAGGTCAGTTCCCACTCTTTCCCAGATTTTGTTGGGGGGTGAGAGGGCCAGGAGTGGCTCGGTTGGTTGGTCACGATGCAGGATGCAGGTTGAACAGCTTCTGCACATTACTTCTACCTGTGATGTGATAGACGGCCACCAAACACTTTCCTTCACACAGGCCTTGCATTTGGTCATACCCAGGTGTCCAGAGTGGAGTTTCTCCAGGATATTCATCTGGAGTGACTGTGGGATGACTAGATGGTCGTGAAACATCAAGATCTCGTCGTTGATGGTGAAGTGTGGTGCCTTCTCCCAGTAGATCTTGAGGAGCGGTAAGTTGGGCATCACAGGAGGCCAGCCTTCTTTCACCCACTTCCGGATCTGCCTACAGACTGCGTCATTCTGTTGGGCTTCTCGGATTTCTTTGAGTCTCTTTTGTCACTGGCAGGCAGGTGCTGGATCACTGAATCCTTGAAGGCCTCTGTTTCCAGGCAGAAAATCTCTTCTTCCTTGAAGGGCTTCCCAACAGGTGCTCGTGAGAGGGCGTCAGCGGTCTTCTGATATACAGTACCCCTTGGACATACTTCACTTCCGGTGAGTATCTCATGAGCCTTAGTCTGAATCTGAGGATGCGGGCTGGCAGTTTGGACAGGTCAGTTGTTGTGAGTAGTGGTAAAAGCGGTCGGTGGTCTGTTTCCACAGTGAATTTCGAGCCAAGCACATAGTCTGAGAATTTCTCGCACGCCCAGGTTACAGCTAGTGCTTCCTTTTCTATTATCTCGTATCTCTTCTCTGTGTCAGTAAGGGACTGAGATGCATAGTATATCAGGCATCAGATGCTGTTGCTGTCAGTTTGGAGAAGGACAGCCCCAAGGCCATCTTGGCATGAGTCTGCTGCGATGACACATGGTATGTTCCGGTCATAATGGGCTAGGACTTCAGTTGAGGACAGCATGCGTTTGATGGTGTCGAAGGTGTCTTGTTGAGCCTTGTCCCACATCCACATTTGCTCCTTCTTCAGAAGTTGGCGAAGAGGCTCGTTCACTCGGGCTAGTGTCGGTATGAATTTGGCGAGTTGGTTTGTCTTGCCCATAAACCGCTGTAGCTCTGTGATGTTTTGAGGCTCTGCTAGTTCCTGGATGGCTCTTGTCTTATCTGGATAGACGCCGATGCCTTCTTTGGAGACGACATGACCAAGGAACTTCAAGCACGGTTGATTGAAACTGCATTTATTGTTCAACGTCACTCCGGCGTCTCGCAGCCTCATCAACACATTCCTCACTCTCTCATCATGTTCAGGTTTAGTCGCTGCATGAATCAGTATGTCATCCATATGACTGATTACCCCTTCTAGCCCATTTAGGATCTTCGACATCAGTCTCTGGAATACTTCCGGCACCGAACTAATGCCGAAGGGCAGCCGGTTGAAACAGAAGCGCCCGTATGGCATGACAAAGGTTATCAGTAAATCTGGGATCTCCCAGAAGCTGGAGTTTGCATCTAACTTGCTGAAGATTGTGCTTCCCCTAATCTTCACCAGATTGTCATCTACCTTTGCCATCGAGTGAATTTCTCTTCTGACTGCTCGGTTCAGTGGTGTCAGGTCCACACATATACGGACGTCTCCTGATGGTTTTGGGACGACGACCATGCCGGAACACCATTCGGTCGGCTCAGTCACTGCAGAAATTACGCCAGACTTCTCCATCTTCTCTAGTTGATCTTTCACTTTGGGAAGTAATGGGTGTGGCACTCGCCTCGGTGTGTATAAGCATAACGGGGCGGCGTCGTCTCGTAGCAGAATCTTGTATGTCTCTTTGAGCAGGCCTAGCCCCTTGAAGACTCTGGGGAACTCCTCCTTGAAGTCTTGGGACGAATCAACTGCGTATACCGTGGAGGCCGGTGTGAGTAGGGCTAGCGCCTATATAGCTGATTCAGAAAGGAGTGTTTTGGACTGATTCCTCATCACATAGACATCTTCACTATGTGTGCGCTGACCTGATTTGATCTCCGCTTGACGTAGAACTCCAACGATTAGGTGGTTTAGGCTTACTCCTCCAGGGCCTCGGAATAGGTTGTTTGATTTGGATAGAACTAGACCTTGCGTCCATGGTGTTGAGTCTCCCATGACACATATCCTGGACCCACTATCGAGTTTGAATCCCTTTTACATGGTTGTTGACTTCTACATCAGTTGACCAGAAATCGAAATCGTCATCGATCGCATCTACGCTAATCACTTCACCAAGATACATCGTTGATGTAGAATCTTCAACGGTGATTTCGTTGCTTTCATTGAGGTACTCAAAAGTACTTGGCATTTCTTCAATTTTGTGAGTTGCCTTGCTTCGGCAGGCTGCGGCCCAGTGGCCTTTGTTCTTATATTTCTTGCAAGTGTCATTTCTGGCTGGGCACTGCTCTCTTGGGTGCTTGTCTTTCCCACAATAATTGCATTTTGGCATCTTTGTAGAGTTGTCCTTGCTGGCGGGTTTCTTGCCTTGGGCTGGGGACTGTTTTTGGCCTTGCTGATTCTGATGATTTGGACCTTTCCGACCTTTCCTCATCTTTTTCAGATGGTCAACTGGAGCTACCCCTGATATCGCTTCTTTATGGCTGCGGGACATCTCCGCCGCTCGAAGGTTCTCAATCACCTGATTAAGGTTGTTCTCGCAACAGTTTCTCTCGGCTGGTCTTGTCAGTTGTGCTGATGACAATTCTGTCCCTGATTAGTTCATCTTGTAGATTGCCAAACTCGCACGAATTGACCAATCGGCGTAACCTCATCGCAAAACCATCTGTCGTCTCATTGCTCTTCTGCTTTGCTGTACTGAACACGAACCTTTCATATAAGACGTTGCGTTGAGGAATAAAATACTCCCTGAGGGCTACGATGATGCGTTCAGGGTCTTTTCTTTGATTATCAGTGAGTGTTGGTAGGTTTGTCAGCACTCGCTTGCATGCTTGGCCCTTGACTGCACATAGCGTCGCTACTACCATGGCTGTCCTTGCAGGATTTCGGGTATTGTCTTCATTTCTCAGTTTCTTATCAAGTTCAGTGGCAACAAGATAATCTCCCCAGGTAGACACAAATTCTTTCCAGTTTTCCACCACATCGCCTGTTATGGACATGGGGGTTGGGGGAGGGATTTCATAAGTGGCCATGGTTAAAATAGTCAGTCAAGGGCACATCAATCAAAGGTTAGATACTCAATCAAAGGCACATGTAAAAACAGTATCAATCAAATGTGAGAAATGACATTCCATGAACACCTAGCTGAGAGCATACTCTAGAATACCTATCTCTTGAGAGCTTACTCTAGAATACCTATCTCTTGTCAGGTTTTACATAGAAAAACATGAACAAAGCATAAACAAAACACTGGCGAGGTATAAGATTAACTGCCACAGTCTGTTGTTAACAACTACGTTGTCTGTCCCATAAGTTTAATACATCAATTGGTTTGTAGCTGCCTTTGGCTTGATCCTCATCTTGGGAGTTGGATCCTGCTGCTGGCTTGCTAAAACTTGATGTCTTGATTGAAGACTTGGACTTAACACAGATCACCTTGTGGGCGAAGCACTAGATCAGTTCATGATTCTAAAATACTAAGTTGTATACATTGACTTTAGTGCGGAGCCTATATTATCGTTCACACCACACCACGTGCTTGTTTGCTCGTCAGATATTTCCACTTGGATTACCGCACATTTGGGGCCAAATACACAGACATTGCATTCAGAATCATAACTTCTGTACTTTCTGGCACAACGATCACAGTCTTAAATCACATCCGTGGTGACAAGGACGGGATAGATTTCAGGGTGAAGAGCGGTATTCATCCTAGGCTGTCAAGGCGGTGGCGCGATTTTGCTTGGCCATGCTAGTTGAGGGCCGGCACATTTGCGATCCTTTTTCTACTCGACAGTTCTTGGCAAATAGCATCCTTCTCCTCTCTGAACATTGCCGGTGATGTTTTATCCGTTTCACAATTATTTAGAATCCATTAGGTAGCACTGGACGCGTATATAGGGCAGAGACTGCTTCCACCATATTCAATACGACACAAGACAGGACGACATCTTGGAGGGAACTCTCGTTTATTTGAAAGCGCATGCGCGGACTACAACAAGTATGGTGCGCCATATGTACCATATACAACAGGGACTACAGGATCAACACTACTATATAATTGTGACCAATTTAACCCCAAAAGATCATGCAAAATCTCATTCCATTCTGCTTGAGTTTTCATATGAATTTTAAGTGAGTATGATACATCAAGGACGGGTAAGGAAATCAAGGCATGATCAGATGTCCTGACAGGAGAACCACCCTTACTTGTTATAACGCCAGTGGAGTCGTGTATACGAGGTCTAAGCAATTACCAGATCTGTGAGTAGCTTCACTTAGGATTTGCTCACAGCCTGATTCAGAGGCAAAGTCTAAAGCTCTTAAGCCATGGCAATCGGTTGGAGAAACAGAACTTAACCACTTCTATGGTGAGCATTGAAATCACCAACAAGAACAAAAGAAGCCTTTCTATCATCTTCTTGTATCTTAGCCATAATGGTAAGACAATCGAAGATAGAATAATCCATGTCTAGATTCCAGAACACAAATAGAAGAAATGCCTGCCACAAACTTTTATTACCTGAATCTCATGACATCCACATTCATAGCAACACTTATGAGAAGCCAGGTACTCACTCCTAATATACACCGCCATTCCCCTGGCCCTAGGGATAGAATCAAGTTTCAACATTATTGGCTTCTTAAAACCAGTTATAAGGAGTTCAGATGAGTGCCTCATATTAGAAACCAAAGTTTCTGAGCGCAAAAGAATATCATACTGTCTGGACGCAACTGTAAGGTCTTGAATATTTGCATAAAAAACTAGATTAACAAGAATTATAACGAAAATAAAATGTACAGAAATATAAAGTGATTGATCAAACCCATAGTTTTGAATATTTAACTTAGCCGGTGAATATATAGCTGCAACTCTGTTGCTCGACAGACAAACTCTACGGAAAAAACTCGCCAGCGATCGCTACACAGGTTGCGGGTGTGCCCAACAGCGCCATCTGTCGACCAGATACCCAGCTCTTATGTAAACAAAGACTCAATTTTCTCTCTGTCGAGGTGTCGACAAGACGTACTTTACTCGCTGTTGAAACCTGGAGTTTTCCCATCATATTTGGTGAAGTACTATATTCTGGTTTGAGCTTTCGCAGTGCAGGTGTTTTATCTTCATCTTAAATCTTGAACTCGTTTTGGATAGATTTAATTTTGGTGACAAAGAGAGTATGGACTTTCTTTCACTTTTAAATGGCCGACCCTTCCCTTAGACAGAAGTGTGTTTAGGTTTTTAGTAATTATCTTATCCCGTTATAAATTAATTTTCCTCTTCGATTAACTTTCCATTTATAATAAACATAAAAAATAAATTTTAATGTTTTGTTTATATGCGACCTTTCCTGAGAGTAGGCGGTCCTAACTTGGAAACCGAAGTTAATCAACGTTGAGCCCTTTATATCGTAAATAGCTTTTAAAGAGCTAAGGATTTAAAACTTTTTAAATGAAATATTTTATGAAAGAATTTCTTTGAATAGTCTTCGTACCTTTTTCAAAGGTGAACTAACGTTTAGTTTATTTATACTACGCAGTTGTTGACGTTCAGGACGTTCAACATGCGCTCTATCGTTACGATAGAGAGAGAGAGTGTATCACGGTTTCACTTTGCAGAAAGAGTAAATCGATTCTGACGTTTTGTTCATTCTTTCTAAGCTCAAATGTTTTAAATTCTATTTTAAAGGAACTTTTTAATTGAAAAACCTTTCAGTTTTTTCCTTTGGTCAAATAACATGTTTTTTTGACGAAATGTAATTGGGCTCTTCTCTTAGGTGCGAAATCAAGAGATAAAGAGAGAGAGTTAGAGACGGAGGGAGAGAGAGGAGAGAAAACGTTCCGTTCAAGCGGGTAACGTTGTTCTCGAGTTGCTCTCGTCCCTAGTCTCGGTACGGGGAGAAAGGATAAAACGTTTTTAGTTTTTATTCTCGTCCCCAGGCTATGTGCGGTTAGAGATTGAAAACGTAGTTTTGAAGGAACTAGTGTTTAGTCTCTTCCCCAGCCACTGAAATTTTTATCTTAAAATATGTTTTCTGTTTTTTGCTGTTATTAATGAGCTTGCATTATACGACTGATTTCGCAATTACTACCTTTTGATAAGGGTAGAATTGCGTGCTTCAGGTAGAAATCAGTAAGAGTTTCGATTTCAGTGAAATAAGTGCAAAACAGAAAATCGAAGTGATAAAGTGATATTGCGCAAAGTGTTACAGTGGTGCGTCCGAGGGTTCGTCTGTTCGTGCCTGTCGTTCACCTAGTCCGAGACCTCTTGCAAGCTCCCTAGCAGGGGAGAAGTAATGTCGAACGACTTATGGGTTCGAGAGGCCTTGATCAACGAACAGACGTTTTCCCTCTATGGTATCGGGTGTATCTTACCAAGATCTCCCCTACCATAAGGCGAGAGAGACTTTTTTCTCCTCGTCATCCGAAGGCTTTTCGCATAAGAAACCTGTAACAAGGTTTCGAAGCCCTTAAGCGAAAGTCAGTCCTTTCAGGACAGGTCCAGCGTCCTGGTTACAGCCATTAGGACAGCTCTGACCCTATGCAGTCATCGGAAAACTGCTCGCCGCCTAACAAAAGCGTAACACAGACTCCGAGAGTCTTTTTTGTTGGCAAAGTGTTGCGGTCACAGACGTTAACCTCGTCTCTTACCACAACCATTTCCGTTGATCCTTAATGGGTTGTACGGCAAGACATGCAGAATATGCTTGCCTCCCTTATGGAAGACTATTCTGCCGATTAGTCCGTTGAGTCTAGCCGTTTATCTTATCGATATCCTGGCTTTCAGCCAACCTAACGTTCCTTTGTGCTTCCTGTTGACGTTGGCGTAGCTAAGTCACGTCAGTCAGGTTGTTTAGAACCACACTCGATGCGGTCTCGTGTGGATTTTCAGCCGCATTTGGACGTTAGGCCACTTGCTGATGCTCCTGTTGACGTTCAGGACGTTCGCTAACAATCGGAGTTGACTTGTTTTGACGCTGTGCATCAACCTCCGCATTCTAGAGTTGTTTTGACTGCTCAGTCTAGGCAGTCAAAGCAGTCTCGAGTAGACGCTGTGCGTCCTCACGCACCTGTTGTGGTTGACAGTTCAGTTGTTGACAGTTCACAGACTGTCAAGCAGTTACATGACGTTGCGTCCTGGTCCGCTACTAATGCACCAGTGAGTGTGGACTCTGCTTGTAAAGCATTGCCACCACAGTAGGTCTCTCCCTTCCCTGAGACTCAGCTTTTATCGGACAAGGTTCCTGTAGATGAGGAAGTTGCTGTTCCCCCTCCTACTGATATTCCCTTGAGGACTCTGTCAGATGGAGAGGAGCCTAAAGCTGCTTAGCCCTCTATGGACTTTAATTAAATCATGATGATTTTTTTTTAAGGATCTTTGTCCGGATCTTTTTGTAACTGCTGCTCCTCGTTCGCCTAAACGTCAGAGCTTACACTAGGCCTAGCTACTTCGAAGCCGTTGTTTTTAAGCTAGTGCTCTCTCGCTCTCCTAGAGAGCTTTACGTTGGCTAGGCGACTGGTTTATCACCAGGAGGAGTTTGGGGGATACAGCCTTTGCTTTCCCTTCTTTTAAACTGGCTTATAGAGCGATAGTCTGATATGACACGAGAGAAGTTCTCGGCTTGGGAGTTCATGCCTCTGCCCAGATAGACTTCTCAAATCTCGTAGACTCTCCCTGGCGCCTGGCCAGGAGACGCTCCAAGTTTTTTACAGGTCAACTTCACAGCTGTTTTCGAGCCTTTGAAGTTTTGCTGTACAATTATGTCATGCATAAACAAGGCTTTCAGGGATGGAAAGCGGTACCGCCTCAGTCGCTAACCCCGTCTGTTGCCGCACCTGCTCCCGTAGACCCTAAATGGGCTTTGCTGCAAGACATGCAGTCCAAGCTTGCGTCCTTGATAGAGGACTTTAATGCGGAGAAGGTTGCTGCCGAACCTTCTGGCCAACAACCTTCCAACCGGTCGGTTGTGCGTCCTGTTGACGCTGAGGTAACCTTCTCGCGTCTGCCAGTTGAGGTGGTTCCTCCACCGATGCGACCCAGTGTGGGTTGCCAGCCGCACGTTGACGTTAAGCGACGCTCGGAGGTGGTTGTTGACGTTCAGGACGTTCAACAACCAGCAGAGGTGACTTGTTTTGACGCAGTGCGTCAACCTCAGCAACCCGGTATGGTGTTGACTGCACAACCCAGACGGTCTAGACAGTCTCGGGTGGACGCTGTACTTCCTCGCGCACCCATGGTTGTTGACAGTTCACAGACTGTGCAGCAGTTCCATGATGTTGCGTCCGGCTCCATCACGCATGCACCAGTGCGACCGGACTCAGCGAGCCAGACGTTGCCCACTCCGTTGCCGTTTCCTCATCAGTTTTCGGATGAGGAACCCTCTGATGAGGACGTTGCTGAACAACAAGACGATCAGCCCCCAGACTAGATCAAGCCCTGCTATCCATCCAGAAGATGCTGAAGAAGGAACGCTGCTCAGTCAGGCTGTGGATGAGTCTGGTAGGGACGCTGTCATCCGTGGAACAATTTGTGTCACTAGGAAGACTACACCTCCGTCCTCTTCAATACCATCTAGCTTTTCACTGGAAAAAGGACAAGATGCTAGAAGCGGTCTCGATCCCGATTTCCGAAAAGATAAAGTCTTGTCTGACTTGGTGGAAGGACAATATCAACCTAAGAGAGGGTCTTCCCCTGGCTGTTCTGACTCCCAACCACGTTCTCTTCTCGGACGCTTCGGACGTGGGCTGGGGCGCAACACTAGACGGTCGGGAATGCTCAGGACTGTGGAACTCGAGTCAGAGGAGCATGCATATCAACTGCAAGGAGCTGTTGGCAGTACATCTGGCCTTGAAAAGCTTCAAGTCTCTCCTTCGAGGCAAAGTGGTGGAAGTAAACTCGGACAACACCACGGCCTTGGCGTACATCTCCAAACAAGGAGGTACCCACTCACTGACGTTGTACGAGATCGCAAGGGACCTGCTCATCTGGTCAAAAGGTCAAGACATCTCCCTAGTAACGAGGTTCATCCAAGGCGACTTGAACGTCATAGCAGATTGTCTCAGTCGGAAAGGGCAAGTAATTCCAACCGAATGGACCCTCCACAAGGATGTGTGCAAGAGACTTTGGGCCACTTAGGGTAAACCATCCATAGATCTCTTTGCAACCTCGCTGACCAAGAGGCTTCCAATCTATTGCTCTCCAGTCCCGGACCCAGCAGCAATACATATAGATGCTTTCCTCCTAGATTGGTCACATCTGGATCTCTACGCATTCCCACCGTTCAAGATTGTCAACAAGGTACTGCAGAAGTTCGCCTCTCACGAAGGGACAAGGTTGACGTTAGTTGCTTCCCTCTGGCCCGCGAGAGAATGGTTCACCGAGATACTTCGATGGTTAGTAGACGTTCCCAGAAGTCTTCCTCTAAGGGTAGACCTTCTACGTCAGCCACACGTAAAGAAGGTACTCCAAAGCCTCCACGCTCTTCGTCTGACTGCCTTCAGACTATCGAAAGACTCTCGAGAGCTAGAGGCTTTTCGAAGGAGGCAGCCAGTGCGATTGCTAGAGCAAGGAGAGCGTCTTCCATTAGAGTCTACCAATCGAAGTGGGAAGTCTTCCGAGACTGGTGCAAGTCAGTTTCTGTATCCTCGACCAGTACCTCTGTAGCTCAAATAGCTGATTTTCTCTTATACCTGAGAAAAGGACGATCCCTTTCAGCTCCCACTATCAAGGGCTACAGAAGCATGTTGGCATCGGTCTTCCGGCATAGAGGCTTAGATCTTTCCAAACATAAAGATCTGCTAGACCTCCTTAAGTCCTTTGAGACCACCAAGGAGCGTCGTTTGGCTACCCCTGGATGGAATTTAGACGTGGTACAGTGAACCCTCGTTTATCGCGGTAGATAGGTTCCAGTCGCGGCCGCGATAGGTGAAAATCCGCGAAGTAGTGACACCATATTTACCTATTTATTCAACATGTATATTCAGACTTTTAAAACCTTCCCTTGTACGTAGTACTGTTAACAAACTACCCTTTAATGCATGTACTACAGTACCCTAAACTAAAACAGGCACAAATATTAAAGGTGATTTTATATCATGCATTTCCTAAACATGCTAAAAAGCACGATAAAAAATGGCAACCAATGTTTTGTTTACATTTATCTCTGATCATAATGTAGAAACAAACTGGAGGTAGAGCTTTGCTTATTACCCAGACATATTTCCCATACTTTTCCCCTAGAATTACATCACATCTTCCTACTTTAGATATATACCTGTATATATATATATATATATATATATATATATATATATATATATATATATATATATATATATATATATATATATATATATATATATATGTGTGTGTGTGTGTGTGTGTGTGTGTGTGTGTCTGTGTGTATATATATATATATATATATATATATATATATATATATATATATATATATATATATATATATATATATATATATATATATATATATATATATATATATATATGTATACACATATACATACATACATATACCAAAGGCACTTCCCCCAATTTTGGGGGGTAGCCGACAACAACAAGAAACATAACAAAAAGGGGACCTCTACTCTCTACGTTCCTCCAGCCTAACCAGGGACTCAGCCGAGTTCAGCTGGTACTGCTAGGGTGCCACAGCCCAACCTCCCACATTTCCACCACAGATGAAGCTTCATACTGCTGAGTCCCCTACTGCTGCTACCTCCGCGGTCATCTAAGGCACCGGAGGAAGCAGCAGGGCCTACCGGAACTGCGTCACAATCGCTCGCCATTCATTCCTATTTCTAGCACGCTCTCTTGCCTCTCTCACATCTATCCTCCTATCACCCAGAGCTTTCTTCACACCATCCATCCACCCAAACCTTGGCCTTCCTCTTGTACTTCTCCCATCAACTCTTGCATTCATCACCTTCTTTAGCAGACAGCTATTTTCCATTCTCTCAACATGGCCAAACCACCTCAACACATTCATATCCACTCTAGCCGCTAACTCATTTCTTACACCCGTTCTCACCCTCACCACTTCGTTCCTAACCCTCTCTACTCGAGATACACCAGCCATACTCCTCAGACACTTCATCTCAAACACATTCAATTTCTGTCTCTCCATCACTTTCATTCCCCACAACTCCGATCCATACATCACAGTTGGTACAATCACTTTCTCATATAGAACTCTCTTTACATTCATGCCCAATCCTCTATTTTTTACTACTCCCTTAACTGCCCCCAACACTTTGCAACCTTCATTCACTCTCTGACGTACATCTGCTTCCACTCCACCATTTGCTGCAACAACAGACCCCAAGTACTTAAACTGATCCACCTCCTCAAGTAACTCTCCATTCAACATGACATTCAACCTTGCACCACCTTCCCTTCTCGTACATCTCATAACCTTACTCTTACCCACATTAACTCTCAACTTCCTTCTCTCACACACCCTTCCAAATTCTGTCACTAGTCGGTCAAGCTTCTCTTCTGTGTCTGCTACCAGTACAGTATCATCCGCAAACAACAACTGATTTACCTCCCATTCATGATCATTCTCGCCTACCAGTTTTAATCCTCGTCCAAGCACTCTAGCATTCACCTCTCTCACCACTCCATCAACATACAAGTTAAACAACCACGGGGACATCACACATCCCTGTCTCAGCCCCACTCTCACCGGAAACCAATCGCTCACCTCATTTCCTATTCTAACACATGCTTTACTACCTGTGTAGAAACTTTTCACTGCTTGCAACAACCTTCCACCAACTCCATATAACCTCATCACATTCCACATTGCTTCCCTATCAACTCTATCATATGCTTTCTCCAGATCCATAAACGCAACATACACCTCCTTACCTTTTGCTAAATATTTCTCGCATATCTGCCTAACTGTAAAAATCTGATTCATGCAACCCCTACCTCTTCTAAAACCACCCTGTACTTCCAAGATTGCATTCTCTGTTTTATCCTTAATCCTATTAATCAGTATTCTACCATACACTTTTCCAACTACACTCAACAAACTAATACCTCTTGAATTACAACACTCATGCACATCTCCCTTACCCTTATATAGTGGTACAATACATGCACAGACCCAATCTACTGGTACCATTGACAACACAAAACACACATTAAACAATCTCACCAACCATTCAAGTACAGTCATACCCCCTTCCTTCAACATCTCAGCTTTCACACCATCCATACCCGATGCTTTTCCTACTCTCGTTTCATCTAGTGCTCTCCTCACTTCCTCTATTGTAATCTCTCTCTCATTCTCATCTCCCATCACTGGCACCTCAACACCTGGAACCGCAATTATATCTGCCTCCCTATCATCCTCAACATTCAGCAAACTTTCAAAATATTCCGCCCACCTTTTCCTTACCTCCTCTCCTTTTAACAACCTTCCATTTCCATCTTTCACTGTCTCTTCAATTCTTGCGCCGGCCTTCCTTACTCTCTTCACTTCTTTCCAAAACTTCTTCTTATTCTCTTCATATGACTGACCCAGTCCCTGACCCCACCTCAGGTCAGCTGCCCTCTTTGCCTCATGTACCTTGCGCTTTACTTCCACCTTTTTCTCTCTATATTTTTCATACTTCTCTATACTATTACTCTGCAGCCATTCTTCAAAAGCCCCCTTTTTCTCTTCCACTTTTACCTTCACTCCTTCATTCCACCATTCACTGCCCTTCCTCATGCTGCCTCCAACAACCTTCTTGCCACATACATCACTTGCAATCCCAACAAAATTTTCTTTTGCTAACTTCCACTCCTCCTCTAAATTACCAGTTTCTCTTACTCTCACCTCGTCATATGCCATTTTCAACCTTTCCTGATATTTACTTTTTACCCCCGGTTTTATTAGCTCTTCAACCCTCACTAGCTCCCTTTTACATCCACCTACTCTATTCCCCCACTCTTTTGCTACAACCAATTTTCCTTCCACCAAAAAATGATCAGACATACCGTTAGCCATACCCCTAAACACGTGCACGTCTTTCAATCTTCCAAACATTCTTTTTGTTATCAACACATAATCCATTAATGCCCTTTCTACTACTCTTCCATTTGCCACTCTTACCCATGTATACTTATTTTTATCTTTCTTTTTAAAAAAGCTAGCACTTATTACCATCTCTTGTTCAACACACATATCTACCAGTCTCTCACCACTCTCATTTTCACCTGGTACGCCATATTTCCCAATGACACCTTCTACCTCTCCAGCACCCACTCTAGCATTTAAGTCACCCATAACAACTACATAATTCCTTCTACCCAGTCCTTCTACACACCTAGTTAATTCACTCCAGAACTCATTCCGCTCTTCTTCACTTTTCTCACTACCTGGCCCATACGCACTGACAAACGCCCAACATTCCCTACCCAACCTAACCCTTACCCACATTAACCTAGATGATATCTCCTTCCATTCCACTACTTTACCTGTCATCCATTCACTCAACAATAAAGCCACACCCTCTCTCGCTCTTCCCCTTTCAATCCCAGACACTCTACCAGACATTTCACCAAACATCACTTCACCCTTTCCTTTCATCTTTGTCTCACACAAGGCCAATACATCCATCCTTCTACTTCTAAACATACTTCCAATCTCACATCTTTTACTCTCTATCGTACTACATCCACGCACATTCAAACACCCCAAAACTAGAGTGCGGGGAGCAGTCACTCTCCCCCCAGCTCCATCTCTTTGTTGCTGTCTCACAGGATACTTTTACAGGAGAGGGGGTTCCCAGCCCCCTCGTCCCGTCCCTTTTACATACCTACATATATACATAAATAAATGCATACATATATATATATATATATATATATATATATATATATATTACTGTATATATATGGGTTATGGAAAAAATCCGCGAAGTGGTGAATCCGCGATGGTCGAACCGCGAAGTAGCGAGGGTTCACTGTACTAAGATTCCTCATGTCAGACAGGTTGGAGCCGTTACAATCAGCCTCCCTGAAAGATCTCACTCTTAAGACTCTTTTCCTGGTATGCTTAGCCTCGGCTAAAAGAGTCAGTGAGATTCATGCCTTCAGCAAGAACATCGGATTTTCGTCGGAAAAAGCCACTTGTTCGCTGCAACTTGGTTTTCTAGCCAAAAATGAGCTGCCTTCTCGGCCTTGGCCTAAATCTTTCGATATTCCCAGCTTATCGGAGATCGTAGGCAATGAACTAGAAAGAGTCTTATGCCCTGTTAGAGCTCTTAAGTTCTATTTAAAGCGTACTAAACCTTTTCGAGGCCAATCTGAAGCTTTATGGTGTTCAGTTAAGAAACCATCCTTGCCTATGTCAAAGAATGCTTGGTCAGACTTTATCAGATTGTTAATACGAGAAGCTCATTCACATCTGAGTGAGGAAGACCGAACTTTGCTTAAGGTGAAGACGCACGAAGTTAGAGCTGTAACAACTTCCGTGGCCTTTAAGCAAAATATATCTCTGCAAAGTATAATGGACGCAACCTATTGGAGAAGCAAGTCAGTGTTCGCGTCATTTTACTTGAAAGATGTCCAGTCTCTTTACGAGAACTGCTACACACTGGGACCATTCGTAGCAGCGAGTGCAGTAGTGGGTGAGGGCTCAACCACTACAATTCCCTAATTCCATATCCTTTTAATCTGTCTCTTGAAATGTTTTTTTATGGGTTGTCCGGAAGGCTAAGAAGCCTTTCGCATCCTGGTTGATTTGGCGGGTGGTCAAAGTCATTTCTTGAGAGCGCCTAGATTAGGGGTTTGATGAGGTCCTGTTGTATGGGTTGCAACCCTTGATACTTCAGCTCCTAGGGGTCGATCAGCATCCTAAGAGGATCGCGAGGCTCCGTAAGGAAGACGTACTTAAAAGGCAGAGTAATTGTTCAAGTCGACTTCCTTACCAGGTACTTATTTATTTTGTTTTTGTTATTTTGATAACTTCTAAAATGAAATAAAAAAAACTCTTAGCTCATAAAATGTAAACATATATTACTGGTCTCTACCCACCATCCTGGGTGTGAATCAGCTATATATTCACCGGCTAAGTTAAATATTTAAAAATGATATTTTAATTATAAAATAAATTTTTGAATATACTTACCCGGTGAATATATAAATTAAATGACCCTCCCTTCCTCCCCAATAGAGACGCAGTGGGACGAGGAGAAAATTGAGTCTTTGTTTACATAAGAGCTGGGTATCTGGTCGACAGATGGCGCTGTTGGGCACACCCGCAACCTGTGTAGCGATCGCTGGCGAGTTTTTTCCGTAGAGTTTGTCTGTCGAGCAACAGAGTTGCAGCTATATATTCACCGGGTAAGTATATTAAAAAATTTATTTTATAATTAAAATATCATACTTTAGAAAAAAAAGTCAGAATAACTGGTCAACATGGAGAAGCCGATACACCATGCAAGGATAAATACCCTCCAGGATAGCCACTTCAACTGAAGGGAGGACAGTAAGGATGGTTTTGAGAAGAAATAGAATCAAATAAGGAAAAAACAACCTCTTGATAAACCACCAGGCATCCATGGCCCTTCTATTAAGCTTGCCCAACTCACCATTTCAAAAGTAACAAGAGGAATAGAAAAAGAAAATAAGATGAGATAGAATAGTGTGCCCGAGTGTACCCTGAAACAAGAGAACTCTAACCCAAGACAGTGGAAAACCATGGTACAGAGGCTATGGCACTACCCAAGACTAAAGAACAATGGTTTGATATTGGATTGTCCTTCTCCTAAAAGAGCTATTTACCATAGCTAAAGAGCCTCTTCTACCCTTACCAAGAGGAAAGTACATTGAACTATTATAGTACAGTAATTAGCCCCTTGAGCAAAGAAATGTTTGGTAATTTCAGTGTTGTCAGGCGTATGAGGAAAGATAAAAATCTGTAAAGAAAAGGCCAGACTATTCGTTGTATGTGAAAGGCAAAGAAAAAATGACCTATAACCAGAGAGAATGATCCAATGCATTACTGTCTGGCCAGTCAAAGGATCCAATAACTCTCTAGCGATAGTATCTCAACAGGCGGCTGGTGCCCTGGCCAACCTACTACCATAAAAACCTTTATGTTTGCGGAGGACACCGATCCTCATCGTCTATGCCCGGCCTGCAGGGGCCAACGCTGTGAGGAAAGTAACAAGTGTGTTGAATGCCGGGAGTAGTCTGCCTCCTAGTAGGAAAGGTTTGGGCGTTGGCGAAAAAAGGTCAAGCGAGATTCTTCTCCTTTGACAGTATCTCTGAAGCAGAAGAAACCCAGGGCTGCTTCTTCCGCCTCCCGACCTTCCTCCGAAGCTTCTGCTCGAACGGTTTCTTCCTGGGAACCGTCGAGTAGTAGCTAGGCCAATTAACCCCTAGACAACCTCAGTCCTCGAGAGACAGTGTTGCTTCCCTTAATGAAGCAGCCCCGGCTCTCCCCCTGAGGGAGTCCTTATATAGCTCTCCCTTTTTGCAGGTTTGGCCATCCCTAGGCTTGCCTGGCCCTCCCTCCAAGTAGGCTCTGCTGCAGCTACTTCATCGGGGAGCTGAGCGATAGCGTTCGGCAGCGTCGAACGTTGACCCTTTGACCCTGGTCGATGTCGTGGTGTCGAAGGAGTCGTCTCCTGCCCTGCCAGCAGACTCTGTTAACACTTGCTTCATCATCTGCTTCTGCTGCTGCTGCTGAGGACTGCGTTTCCCTGTTTGTTGACCGTCCTTCGAGGGTGGTGCAAAGCCCAAGGCATGTCACTCCTACGAGTGTTCCCCTCTCGTTCGCGATAGAGGTCACTCATAGAGACTCCTCTTCGGAGGCCTGTTACTGATTAGCCTGCTGATCCCCCTGCCCCGGAGGGGCATCTTCACAACATGGTCGTAGACTCCGCTGTGCTTGTTCCCCGCTTTGCCTTAGAGGTGCTTCTCTGCCTTCGGTGAAGAGATGCCTCTTTGGCTCTTAAGCTTCGTCACCGCTGCTCTCCTATTCGGAGGAGCCTTCTCGTCGTGTCTCTACTGGTTCCCGACCTTCGCCTGTTTCTATGAACTCGCCTGCTCGTCAACGAACCCAGGTTCGTGACTCCCCGTTGAGAAATCGTTCCTGATCCTCTCCTGGGGATGTTTGCCCTTTCAAAGGGAAAACCCTTTTGCCAGATCATCGTTGGCTGTTTGCTGACCAACTGGTCACCGATTGCCTGCTCACCGATCTCCTGCTCACCGATCGCCTTCACATCTGGATCCTGCTCACCTACCTGCTGTTTGTTAAACTATTGCTCGCTGATCCCCAGCTCATCAATCGCTTGCTAAACAATCTTTTCCTGTTAGCTCTTCTCCGCCTCAACGATTCCAGGATCGCCGTTCGTCGACTCGCTGATCTTTTGACCGTAAATCGCTGTCACGTCGTCTTACAATATTTTCACAGCATCACCAACGTGTCTGTCGCCTTCGCATCAACCCTACCGTTTGCCGAAGCAGCATTCACCTCACTGCTCACCAACGGCTTACCAACGGCTTGTCGATCGCTGGCTCGCCGATCGTCGATTCATCATCCTCCCTCTCATCGGGTGTCAACAGCTGACCCAGCACCAACTCGGCAATGATTGGCAACGCGTCAACACTCTATTGCACCAACACTCATCATCAACGCACCAGCGTCTGGCAACGCATCAGCGCTCGCCAACGCTTCAACGCTCGCCATCGCACCAGCGTTTGCCAACGCATCAGCAGCCGTCGGTCATCTAACGACCCTCCCATCGTTTACCAACTAAGGTAAGTAGTTAGTCACCATCAGCCACATGCCGATAGCCAGCTTTCATCTATATCCCAACAGCAGGAATATGAAGGTAAGAACCTTTCCAGATCATTTCCACCGCGAACTTTAGTTCTCTCACCAAGAAAAAGCAAGATTCCTCCCCACCATTCACCGTCACCTCATTTCCCTCCCTGCAGGTGTATAACAGCGCCACCGCTGGGGAAGGAGGAAAAGGGCAGGCCACAATTATTGAAGATCCCGAAGCTGCCTGCCCCTAGGAAGAAATCAATATCCCATCAATCGACACTTCCGAATTCCTCCTCTTTGGAGATGAAGACTCCTCGGAGAGACCCTTCAGTTTCGTTCCCTTCAGGGGAATTCTTGGACAGCTCCTCCATCAGCAAACAATCGTGGTTTGGAGCCTTGGTCAGGGCGGTGACACAGGCCTTCGGGCCAGGTGTGCTATCCTTGCGCCCTGAGGAGGCTCCTGAGTTTCCCAAGAAGAGTCTGACTTCAGACTCAAAGCAAGAGCCAGGGTTTCGTCTCCTCTAAAGAGGAAGAGAGGGGTTCCATATGTCATTGCATCATCAAGGATCAAGCTGACTCTAGTAAGGGCTTCTAGAGTAGAGGCTAACCCCACTGTTTCCTCTTCTCCCCAATCTCTTGCTTCCTTGTCACCTCAGCCAAGAGGCACTTGCAGAGAAGTCTTTGTCAGACTCTCCCCGGCCGTCCACGACGGAAGAAGCTCTACGAGACAGCAATGTCTCGGCTTCGGAATCCGTAGAGATTTCCAGGCTTCCCTTTATGAACATCCGGCAGAAGGTCATGCCATCAAGACCTTCGGTGTTGGAGACCTTATTTTCCTCCTAGGAGGGAGCTGAAATACTCCAAGACACTGCTGAAATCCTCGTCTTGGAGTCAGATCATCAGTCAGCCAACTTAATATCGACCATGACCCACCCCGAGTCATAGCATGCTTTTTGGCAGGTTCTGGCTTCTATAAGGGCCCTCAATGGGTTGTCAGATTCGGAGATGGCCCCTGAGGAGGGCAAGGACACGGTCTTGGATCGTGTCTTAGACACTCACAAGCCTCCAAAGTCCAGTGCAGCTTTGCCCTGGTCTCAAAGGATGAAGAGTGCCCAGCGTAAGGTTGCCTTTCAGCTCTAGTTCTCTGCATTGCTCTGATCAGGCTCGTCCTCCAAACTCCTCCCATATCTTAGTGTCCAGTAGAAGAAATATTATGAAATCCTAGACGAGCCCTGCTCGACTCTTCCTCTCCTCCATTCGCTAGAGGAGTTGACAAAAGGGATCTCGCTGGAGAGACTTTCCAGTTGTCAGCTCCTCCCATCTCTTGGTGTCCAGAAGAGGAAATATTATGAAATCCTAGACGAGCCCTGCTCGACTCTTCCTCTCCTCCATTCGTTAGAGGAGTTGACAAAAGGGATCTCGCTGAAGAGACTTTCCAGTTGTCAGGTTGCTTTCTCAGCCACAGAGATCCTGAACCTAGAGAAGGTAGCAAAGTATGCCATGCAGGCTACTTCGGGGCTGGATATTTGGTTGGGAACCTTAGGGATCCTGGTACAGGCAGAGGTATTCTCCAAGGAAAGCATCAGGAAAGGGATGGAGACATTCATACTCTCAGGTACCCGTACCATCGAGTTCCTGGCCCACCAAGTGATAAACTTGTGAGCCAACACCATCCTGAAGCGTAGGGACTCGGTAGCCTAGAGGTTCCATCACCAAGTCCCTAATGTCGAGATTGCAAAGCTCCACAATTACTCTCTGGAGGGTTCCTCTTTGTTTGAGCCTAAAGACGTCAAGCAGGCTGCAAAGAGGTGGAGAGAAATCCCACTAAGACTCCATCCTCCATAGGGCCCTGACATCCCGGCCCTACAGGCCACCAGCTCCTCCACAGACCAGTCAACCTAAATCTTCAACCAGCAAAATGGCAGCAAAAGAAAAAGTGTCTAAGAAGCCCTTTCCTGCCAAGGACAGGGAAGGCACCTAGTCCTCCTGTGGAGGGAGACAACCTAGAGATGGCGGCCGAAGTCGCAAATGCTAGGGTAGGAGTTCCCCCTGTTTGTCCACTAGTGGGGGAATGCCTACAACACTCCTTGAACAGGTGGATGGATGCAGCTCGAGGCCGAACCCTGGACGGTCTAAGCGGTTCATTCAAGGTATCGCGTCCCGTTCATTTCATCTTTCCCTCCATTGATCAAGACTCCAGTGTCAAGATTCTGTTGAGCATCCTCATTATGAACTTTACTGATACATCTTCCAAGCATCTTCATACCTCCATAGGGATATCATCTGGACTCAACTTCATCTCGCTTATGACATTTACTTCCCTATATGTCGTGCAACTTCAATCAGTCTCTCCTCTTTTGCATTCTTCACATTCATGAGCTCTCTTAAAGTATTCTTTCCATGTATTTAGCACCCTCCTATTTTCAGTTAAAACATTGGCTGGGGCACCAGTCACCCATTGAGATACTACTGCTAGAGAGTTATGGGGTCCTTTGACTGGCCAGACAGTACTACATTGGATCCTTCTTTCTGGTTATGGTTCATTTCCCCTTTGCCTACACACACAGCGAGTAGTCTGGCCTATTCTTTACTTATTCTCCTCTGTCCTCATGTACCTGACAACTCTGAGATTACCAAACAATTCTTCACCCAAGGGCTTACTGCACTGTAATTGTTCAGTGGCAACCTTCCTCTTGTTAAGGGCTGAAGAGAATCTTTAGCTATGGTCAGCAGCTCTTCTAGAAGGGCACTCTAAAATAATCAAACCATTGTTCTCTAGTCTTGGGTAGTGCCATAGCCTCTGTACCATGGTCTTCCACTGTCTTGGGTTAGAATTTTCTTGCTTGAGGATACACTCGGGTATGCTGCCCTGTCTTGTTTCTTTTCCTGTTGTTTTGTTAAAGTTTTTATAGTTTATATAGGAGATATTTATTTTAATGTTACTCTTCTGAAAAAATTTATTTTTCCTTGTTTCCTTTCCTCACTGGGCTATTTTCCCTGTTGGAGCCCCTGGGCTTATAGCATCTTGCTTTTACAACTAGGGTTGTAGCTTAGTAAATAATAACAATAATAACCCTTATATGTTGTTTATCTCTCTCTGCTTGGCCAATCAGTACATGTCTTTTTCTCCGTATTTTGTATCCAGCCTTTCTTAGTACTCATCATATGCTTCCGCCCTTGCTTTTCCTGCTGCCCTCTTAACTTTTTCCCATTTCGCCTTAAATCCATGCTTACTCTTAGTATTTCTTTGCTTGAATCATTTATGCTTTGTCATTGCTTTTCTCTTTATACATTCCCAGACTTGGCCATTCCACCATCAAGTTTCTTTTTCATGCTTTGACATCCCTGATGAAATACCAAACACCCTACTTCCAGTCTCATATTAATTTTGCTGTCATTTCTCAGTCATCGGGCAAATTTTCACTAACACTCAGAGCTTGCACTGCTTGATTAATCCCTCTCTAAAGTTGGTTTTGCATTCTTCATTTTTCATCTTCTACCATCTGGTCCTTGATTCTGCTGCTGCAGTCTTCCTTTCACTACAGATAAGGCCATCGCACATAGGTTACCAGCATTCAATGCTGTTTTGCCACACAATCCCCAGCTACCACTTTACATTCTCTAACTTTGGGATTACACTTCCTACCCATAATATAATCTATCTGTGAGCACATTCCTCTAATAATCTCTTTAGTTTTAAATAAACTTTGTTATGTAAAAGGTGGCAATGCAGATGTTTTGTGAATTTCTTCTTAGCTTATGCTTTTTTTCTTTTATATTGTGTGGGAGCTAGAAGATGGTAACTGGCCAATTTCCAGAAGCTATTTTCAAGGTAAGGTAACCAGTTCCATCTTCTTGACCCTAAACAGTTAATTGATATCCTGCTAACATATTTGCTCTTTGGAACACCAGGTGTGTAGTTGGACTTTATTAAAATACTGGCATGCATGAGTCACTATACCTCTAGTGGCACAATCCTTACCACACCTGCAAGAGCACCTCTCTTTAATTCTAGTGAGAGGCAAAAGAAATTAGCTTGTTTCCTTGAACCATATTGGGCTCTTGTTAACCTAATCCATAACTCAATACATTTAATATAAGCTAATTGACTACCTTGGATCACTCCCAAGGTATTTAAAGACAAGAGGCTTGTTGCCTCATTCTTAATTGATTGCTGATAATAGAAGGGTGGAACGTTGAATCACCCCTTGTGATAGGAAGAGGCATACAAGTGAAATTATGTGAGATGTGAAATATATATACATTCTGTAAATTATTTCTTTTTCCAGACCAAAAGCCTTCAGGTTGACCATTTTGAAATGGAAGAGCAATGCTGGTGGGATAAGAAAAAGAGAGAATTCCAAGTCCAGTGTGAGAACAAATCTGTAAAAGAGTGGATTGATATGAAAGAATCATCTGTTTATTTGCCACATAAACAGAATGCCAACTGGTATGTGTCCTTTTATTTGATTTAATAAACCCTCTCATTTGTCATTGTTACATTGCATAGTTGTTCTAGAAATGCAGTACCAAGTTCCCAAGTTGGCTTGAAAATATACATAAAAAAAATTTTTAGTTCTCATTTTTCCAAAAAAAAATAAAATACATGTTAGATTTCAGTTACTTTTAATTACTGTATTTTTCTGCATATAAGATAACCCTTAAATGCTAAAATTCACCCCCATGAAAATTAGAGAGTCGTCTTATACAACTGATATGAAAATCACACCTTGATTACTAAGTCTTGTTTATTGGTGAGATAGCATAAGCCTCAGTATGGTAACGGATGGTAAATATAACCTAACTATATTTTCCTTACATATTATTGGCATAAGTTCATAATAAATAGCCTGTTTGAGGAAAAATTCCATAACAAGGAAATCAACTTTTATATACGCGAGTCGAGCTGAGAAAATGTAAATATAGAGTTATGGTAAAATTCTCAGTAAGATTTTTCTCTTTCTCAAACTTTTTGATAATTTTAATGGTAGTGTTGATGACGGAAGAAATAACATTGAGATTAGCATAATACTAATTTGTTTCGGCATAAATACAAATCCTCCGCTATTTAAAGGGGTATTACTTTTGGCGTAGCTTAAAGACGAGCCATGATAATTTTAGAGAGGGATAACTACCCCATCCGCTAGTTAGTGGATGGGGGGTGGGTTAGACTGGCTACCCTGCTCACTCACACCTCTCGGCTGAGTAACCACTACTTTATGGCTCGGTAGAGGACGGACATGCTGCTCTTCTCTCCCGCAAAGACTTACCTTGATTGTTTTTCTGTTTAGTTTATTTTTTTGTGTATGTTTTTATCTTATACATATATATATGTGTATATATGTATATATGGAAACATACTCATATGTTGTTAAATACTTGCAACTTTAATTACAGTTTACAACGTATCCGGGGGTCTTCGCTGTAAGGGAGTTGTCATTGTGTTGATACTACTACTCCCCTTTCTTGCCGCCCTCCCCTGCGTGGGTGGCCGTCAGTTCCTCAACACTCCTGTGTGTTTGTTTCATACTTGAGTTAAAGTTTATAACAGTGCCGCTGCCTTTCAAAGAATTCTCTTACAAGGAAGGGGACTTATTCCCTGAATATTTCATGTTATGCAGCGGAGTTATGAATTGGGAGAAAGTTCCTCTCGTTCGCGAGAGAAAATGTATGTTCAGATTTTGTGTTAGAGCTGCTGGCTGTCGCAGACGCTGCAGCCCGTCAGTCAGGCCTTATGTCTGTTTTCCGACGCCGAGGAGTTTGCTGATCCAACAGGGGCGATGGAAGAGCTTTCTCCAAAGAAGGTTTTCCCTTCAGCGGAACAAGTCTCTCATTCTCGAGAGAAGACCGCCTCTGGGCATCGCCGTTCCCCCTAATGCTTATGTTTCTCCTCCAGGGCGGAGCAAGAGCATTGTCTTACACGACGTTCTCCTTCGGGAGAACAAACCTCCCCTGCGGAGGAGGTATCTTTAGAGCTGAATCAGTCTCCCCTTGGGCGGAATCTGCTCTGCTTTCCTATGCGGATGATCATAGGTTGGAAGGGTTTGTAACCCTTCTCCATCCTGGACGTTCTCCTCCTCGTATTATGAGAAGACCGCTTTTTGTACCTGCGAGTTCTCCTCATGGTGATCGTGAGCCTTCGGACTCTCGTCATATTGATCCTGCGGGTTCTCATGACCTGAGGAGTCCTTCGGGTCTCCGTCGCACTGGACTTTAGAGTTCACGTGACTTGGAACCTTTGTGTTTCAGTCACACTGACCCTTCGGGCTCTCGTAACAATGGTTACGCTGAACCTTTGGGCTCTCGTACCATCAGTCACGCTGACCCTTCGGTGTCTCGTGACAAGGAAACTTTGGTTTCCCGTTGCGCTATCCCTTCGGGTTTCACAACACAGGTTATGCTGAGCCTTCGGGCTCTCGTGCCTTTAGTCACTCTGACACTTCGGTGTCTCGTGACAGGGAAACTTTGGTTTCCCGTTACGCTGACCCTTCGGGGTCTCGCAACACAGGTTATGTTGAGCCTACGGGCTCTCGTGCCTTTAGTCACGCTGATCCTTTCGGGTCCCGTGGCAGGGAGACCGGGTTTTCCCGTTACGTTGACCCCTCAGGGTCTCGTAACATCGGTATCGCTGAGCCTGTAGGCTCTCGTGCCCAACACTACGCTGAACCTTCTGGTTCTCGTAGCAAGGAGTTCTCGCCTAGTCGCGTGACCTCTAGGGGTTCACGTGATCACACTGTACCTTCTAGTTCTTGTGACCCTTGTCTTCAAGAGTTTTACTCTTATGACAGAGAGTCTTCGGACTCTCGTCGCACAGAATGTTCGCGCAATCAGCGCTACGCGAGCGCCCTTCTCGGTGCGCGTAACCAACTCCATGTGCGCGACTATCGTCATCAAGAGTTTTACTCTTTTGACAGAGAGTCTTCTGACTCTCGTCGTGCGGAGTGTTCGTTCACGCGACCATCTCGGTGCATGTGATCAATTCTACGCACGCGATCAACTCTACGCTCGCGACCATCATCACCAAGGGTTTTACTCTTATGACAGAGTCTTCGGACTCTCGTTGCGTGCGACCATCATCATCAAGAAATTTTACTCTTATGACAGAGATCTTCGGCTCTCGTCGTGCAGAGTGTTCGCACGATCAACTCTACGCACGCGACCATCGTCATCAAGAGTTTTACTCTTATGACAGAGAGTCTTCGGACTCTCGTCACGCGGAGTGTCCGCGCGCGCACGACCAACTCTACGCGCGCGACCATCGTCATCAAGAGTCTTACTCCTATGACAGAGTCTTTGGATTCGTCACGCGCGCGACCATCGTCATCAAGAGTCTTACTCTTATGACAAGAGTCTTTGGACTCATCGCGCGCGACCATCTCGGTGTGAGTGACCAATTTTATGCACACCACCAACTCTACTCGCGCGATCAGTCCTATGTTGAACCCTCAGCTCGTGCAGCTCACTTCTTGTTTTCCATCCAACAGGAGTTAGTGATGAGGTAACTTGCCGCGCGAGTTCTGACAGAGCGCGAGATCATGGTTCATGACCCTCTGTTGCTCCCCCACATGGTTTCCACCTCTGGACCCAGCTCTTTCTCACGCTGCGTCACACGACACTATCCGAGCGCCAGCGCTTGACATTCCTACGTCTTAGTCTAGAGAGGGTTCTCGCGGGTTGCCATCCTCGCGTAACCAAACTCGCCTCTCTTCGGTGGTTACCTTGTTCTTGGACAAAGTACCATCTCCTTTTTTGGCTGCAGAGGGTAACTCTACTGTAAGGAGAGACACTCATCAGTCTCTCAGAGACAGCAGTCGCCCACGTGACAACGCCCAGACTCTATCCCTAAGGGTAGGCCTGTGCCGCGCTTGCCTGCCGGGAAGCCTCCCACAGGCAACAAGGCTCAGAAACCTGCCGAGGTTCATAAATCCTGAGGGATGCCTGCTGCTTTACAGTTTCCGTTTCCCTACAGGTAACTATGACATAATTCCTTTGGGATCTGATCGTGCTTCTTGTTGCGTGAACCCCAGTGGGCTCACACGACACAATTCCTGAAGATAGAGTTCCTGCAGGTTCTCGTCACAACGATCTCTTAGGGTCGCGTGAAGTAGATTCACGAGCCTTTAGGGTCACGAGAAGGAAATTCCCGAAATAAATTTAGAACCCCTAGGTTCTCGTCGCGCCAAATCTCTCGGTTCCCGCGATCCAGAGTTTTTTCTAAAAACTCTATGGTCGACCTTAGCCCTCTACGCGATGGGTCTTCCGGTGTAGCAGGCAGTTAATTCTAATAGCCAGGCCTTCTCCATCATGAGGCTCAATACTACACAGTATTCTAGAAGTTTTATTCCAGCTGTTACCAAGTTGTGGAATGATCTTCCAAATCGGGTAGTTGAATCAGTAGAACTTCAAAAGTTCTAAGTTGGAGCAAATTTTTTTGTGTTGACCAGGCTGACATGAGTCTTTTTATAGTTTATATATGACATATCTGTTTTTGACGTTAATAGTTTATATAGGACATATCTGTTTTGACGTTGTTACTGTTTTAGAATGATTTAGTGTTAACTTGTTCTCATCATTTATTTATTTCCTTATTTCCTTTCCTCAGTCGGCTATTTTTCTCTATTGGAGCCCTTGGGCTTATAGCATCTTGCTTTTCCAACTAGGGTTGTAGTTTGGCTAGTAATTATAATAATAATAATAGCATGACTTGTTACGTCACTCTACATTCCCAGCTGATTGCTATGTCGGCTAGGCTGGTCTCTCCAGCACCGATCCCTTCATTTACGAACGAACCACCGTCATCTTCCCTCCACCCTCCCCCTTCAAGTGGTTGGGTTAGCAGGTGGCTTGTGATCCTCTCTCGTCATCGAGAAACCCTCAACTGCTGGGACGGAAACTAGCGCGGAATGAAACACTTTTTACATTCCAGTTCATTTCCCCTTGCAGACCTTGCATGAATTAGACAGTAGTTTTCTCACTAGCGAGAAAGCATTCGATGGCAACTCCTTCGGGTAAGCTGTCGATGGCAATCTAATGTATGGTCTAGTTGAAGCAAACCCCTACATACGAGACTTCACCCTTTTCAGGAGACACTCGTTCCTGAGAAGTTTTTCATAACTTCAACAGGTGTTGTTAAAACTTCATAAAGGCCTTTAGCCTTCCCGGAGCATGCTCTTTATCCAAGACAAAACCGTTAGGTTGATTGCCATAAACTCCGGTTTTACCGTTTGATTATGTCATCTGCATCCTGTTATTGTACCTCGGGTACAATGACTTATCATTTTACACAATAGGCTTCTGAGACTTTTTATTCTACCCTTACAGGGTTATTGTCTCAAGCAATTAGTCCCAAAGGAGCAGTGTTAGCTTACGTTTTAGTACGATAGCAACAGCATGAGCAGCTTTTCATTACGTCTACGAACGTTTCAAACCCCGCCCACAGGGAACCAGACATCCCTGTCTGTGTATGAATGATGGCTTGCCCATCCCATAAAGAGGAGGGGGCAAACCGTAGGAGAAATGATCACTTCTATAACTGAATATTTTGTTTGAGAACATATGCTCTCTCATTTGAAAAATTACTACAGCTAGTCAACAATCAAAAATTCCTTGGGCAATAGTGTTGTGATTCGGCACACATACATTATTCCCGCAACCGGATTTGTTGCAAACGGTTCTTTGATTACACATGCGCTAGTGCAGATGGGCAAGTACATATGCGTGCAAACGATCTTTCTGCCAATAATGGCTATACACATCTTGCACTTAGAACTCCGTTCTATTAAGTTGTATAGCTATATCCCTTACTGAAATCAGGTTCTTCAGTACGTTACTTGGCTATTTTCCTGTATAACTAGACATGCGGCATTTACGTTCTGCCTTCTTATAGGCACTTCTTCCTTTCTCCCGATCGGAAGTCTTAGTCTCCTACAATGACTTTGACCGGAAACTTCTCACAAGCATACCTGTGTCCTAGTAGGGAACATTCAATATTTATGCTAGTTTACCGATCAGAGACAGAGAAGTACAGACGTTTTCGTCCAAAGAAAGAGGAATCTCCGTTACGAACGTTTTCAACGTTCTCCAACTGAGTTCCGGACACGACTTTGTCGGGCTATGCCTGAATGCTTGTCATGCTCACAGTTCGGTGTTACTACTCCATAGTAGACTTATGCTTATTACCCTTTCAACAGTAGATTGAAGATACGTCTCAATCTCTTCTTGGGGTTGGTTGGATGTGTTAGGTAATTACTGCTAGTCTCCTGTCCGGAAGGCGATCTCTATGGAGATTCACTCTTATAACATAAGCTGTACTGACTAACTGGTTCACCGTTTGGTATCGGTCTTATTTGACCAACGCCCACTAGATTAGTGGCAGTTGGAGGGAGGACAGGCTCCTCCCCTTAATTGCAAGAACGTGCAAGAAGTTGCACGTTTTCGACATCACCTTTCCACTGAGGTTTTACCCAGTGAGGAGTGCGTGTTATTAGCTTAAGAGAACGACACCAGCTCGCCCCCTGTGTCGGCACTGTTGACCAGCATGGGGAAGGTCGTCAAGAGGAGGATCACAAGGATCTCCTTTCCCTCTGGGATTGGAAGGCTATTGAGTTTGCTCCCAATCTAGACCCTCCTCCATCCTAGGACCCAGAGTGCGTAACGTCAGTGGCGTTGCTACGTCCCTGGCGTTCAAGAAACTATTCTGTGGCGCAGATACTGTAAGTGGGCGTGTGGAAGCGTCAATCGACCTTCACAGCCCACAACCTGCAAAGACGTAACCCACAGGAACATAGAGACCTTTTCCATTGGTCCTGTGGTGGTCGCATAACAAATGGTCTAAACACCTCAGGCTCCTTGATGGACAAGTAGCAGAGGGTTGAGGGCTGAGGTTACCCGGGTTAGTTTAGGGTGAATGAGTAAGAATGACTGGCTCCTTTCTTCCTTTCACCTTCTCCTCTCTGGGGAAAACAGCTCTGCAAGCCTCAGCATAGCTGACCTCACCATGCTGCAGGTAAGACTCATTTCCCGTGTGCCTCCTCAGTATAGAATAATACTTTGTTACGTTCCCATTACCTTGTTGAGGGAGGGTATTGAGTAAGTCTTAAGAACAATAGGTTTTCACTCGAGTTCCTATGTTAAAGACAAGCCACACTGTTAGTTCCACTCACACAAGCTTTTGCAGGCCGCTATCAGTGCATTACCTCATATCGGCACTTGATTTTAGCGAGGGTAGGGTTCCTTATACTATCGATCACAGATCGAAATAGAGAGGACCCCGGGTCATGACCAAGGCCAGTTAGTGAGGACTTCCTCCCTCCTAAGTAAGTCAGCCCTATAAATAGCGGAGGGTTTGTATTTATACCGGAACAAATAACAAATTTGGAAGTCATTTGTATTTTTCCTAGTATACAAACCTGAAGCTATTTATACAAATTGGCTCGCCACCTTGTCCCCCGAAAAGTCCTGCCATAAAGCAAAGTGGTTACTCAGCCGAGAGGTGTGAGTGAGTGGGGTAGCCAGTCTACCCCAACCCCAACCCGCTAACTAGCGAGTGGGGTAGTTATCCCTTGCTAAAATGAGCATGGCTCTTCTTTTAGCTATGCCAAAAGTAATACCCCTTTAAATAGCTTCAGGTTTGTATACTAGGAAAAATACAAATTACTTCCAAGTTTGTTATTTTTCATTAAAATCCATTATGATTCAAATTACCCTCACTCTTTCTCCAATCAAACTTGCGCCATCTTCTCTGGTGCATCAAACATTCTAGTAGCTGCACAATCAGTACAATTGTTCAATTCTTTGGCTGCTTGTATAGCTTTTGATCTAAAACTAGGCTAGTAATTATTTTTTTGCTTGTGGTTCTGTAGTTGATGTGGGTACAAGTTGTTGTAAAATTAAACTATAGTTAGGAAAACTAATTCAGAAATAGAATGTTCAATTATCCTTTGTAGCAGTTTAGAATGATTGTAAATCATCATACTGTCATTAGCGGTAGATTATTATTGTTGACTAAACGCAAACAAAATGTTTTCCTGTTATAGAACGTGTAGGAATATCTAGGGATACAGTAAGTAAAATATTTGTTATAACCTAACGGTGTACCTGTATTTAATGAAGCTCTTAGTATCATTAGGTATCACTTGGATGTGTAAATGCTTTTGTTTGTTCTTTATGATCGGCGATGAAACATAAACAAAATAATGGTTTCTGTTTTAGGCAGTGTTTAGGAAAAACATATAATATTGCACTCATTTCATTTATTTTGAAGTTCTAAGGAAAAAGTAAGTAGATCAACATTAGTACTGTACAGTAATAACAAAATCATTATGTACATAATCAGTACTCTACTTGGTAAGGTATTTGTTGCTGCAAAAGTTAACTTGTAAAAGGATTTGTAAATGTTTTCGTTTGTTCATTATGATTGACGATACACCATAAAAAAAAACAATGATTTTGTGTTTTAGACGGTGTGTCTAGGAAAAGCATGATACGAAATCATCTTTATTTAGTTTATTTCAATTTCTAAAACAAAGCAAAATCTAGCCTATACACTGATGGTTTTGTAATTGGTTGTCTTATATAACAGGTATGACCTAAATTCATTAACATTTGTCCTAATTTTCTCTCATCCCATCTAAATGTTGTCATATAAGCGGAAATATACAGATACTGTACAGTGATTGGCTTTAAAGTTATTTTGTATCCTGCATACTGTATTTTACTAGCATTTGAATTAGGGGCAGAAAAATATATAATGTAACTAGTAACCTGCTCTTAAGCCTGATGCAACTGCCAGATGTGGAGGCACTTGTTTGGTTGAATTAGTCTGATTGTAAATTAACTCCTAAATATTTGTTATGAAACACTTGGTTTTGTTATTGTATCAATGCAGTACATCTGATAAACAAACAAATTGAAGGCCATCAATTTAAAAAGGCAGTGTTATACTGTATGTAAATATGACTTTCGAGTATGTACGCATAGTTAAGCATGTCATCTATGTACCCCAATTTCAACCAACAGTGGATGCTAAGTTTCAAAGATTTTCATCATTATTATCATGCACATGGTAAACATGTAATATATGTACTGTATAATGTATAAGTTTTTGCTCAGCTTCTAATAACCAGTACTGTACTTTTTCAGGACACAATTTGATCAGGTGGGAACTCTAACAGTGAATGGGCTAGGAAGAATTGGAACCATCATTGAAATCTTTGGTCAAAAGTAAGTTCTAAAGGCTATTTTAGTATTGTTATTTGATTTTTTAGTTAATCTTTATTTCCATGAATTTTACCTTTTAAATAGAAAATGCTATTGAATGCAAGTACCAACTTGGCAACCTGTGATATGTGAATAAAAACTAGAATTTTTTCACTCACCACGATATCATCCCCCCTCTAAGAGAGCTACATTGCCACCCACCTGCCAAGTACCGATAGGCAAGTGAAGCTCAGAGGTTCCCAGGAAAGCAACTTTCAGAAAAGACTAAGTTTAAACAGCATTGTGTCTAGCTTTAGACACCTCTACATTCATTTGAGGATCAAGGGCTTTTTGTTTCTACACGTATACAAACCTCTTCCTTTTCAATAGAAAATTTCTTAAGCTGAGTTGGAATGGTCATTGAATTCATTGATGACAGTATAGGAGTGGACAAGTAGCCCCTCCCACTGTTCTTTGTTACGACCTACCCAAAGGCTTTAATTTTTTCTCATACTAACAGGTTGAATGGTTGACTGTTGGATGTGAAAGAACTGCTTAAATGTAGGGGTAATGGTTGTTGCTGTAACTGGTTCAGGACTAGACTCTGTAGAACTACACTCTCTGCACTTGTAAAAATCATGATTGATTGCAGTCATCTTCATGTGCCAAGTGCATATTGTGGCCTGTTCAGTACCAGGCTTATTCTTTGAAGAATAAAAAGGTAAAACATTTCTGTCATCATACTAGGGCAATGATGCCAAAGAGATTTCATAGAACTTTAACCTTCTCTTTGAGTTCACCGGCCATTCAAGCTCCTAGTTACATGCCGCTGACTTGGTCCCTGGGAAGTTTGCTTTGGAAGCATAGAGAGCTCAAATTTGCTTCCGCAAGTTTTTTAGGGTTTGGTGAAGTGTAGTTTCTTTAGTGATTGCCACAAACCAGCATGTTCTGGAAAGCCTCCCATGGCCCTGTAGACTGCCTATGACAAGTTTAACCTAAGCAAGGCTTGGCCTTCCCTAGATCTTACAGGTAGGCCCTCAATATCTTTTCTGAGGGAGATTGTGCCTAAGGATACTTGGCCCTAGGTGTCCCCAGCACTAGTGGCTCAAGTAGTAAAGCGGGTGATCTCAGTGCCAGTTAGGATTATCGCAGTGCACACCAGGACCAAGAAGACAGCTAAGAAAGCTTCCCCCCCCCTTTGGTAGTACCAATTCCCAGGCCAGTGAAAGGGCATAGGCAGGCGCCAGTGTCAGTGAAACCTGTGTGTTGCCCTGGCTCCTTTCACCAATGGCTGTCCCTCTTGTTTCTGTCACCCCTGTGCCTGTGCCTCCCCCTACTAAAGGGAAAGTTGGTAAGAGGAAGAAGTACATTTGCACCTCTTCCCCTTCCAGCTCCTCCTCTTCCTCTTCTGACACTTCTACCCACAAGAAGAGGTAAATGAAATCCTGTAAGCCCTTTTTAAGACATCCCATAGAACTCTCAATGACACCACCCCTCGCGAGGGATGGATGGGTCCAGGTGTTCCCCAACCCCCAGGTTGTTTGACTATCCTGGTAGCCAGACTAGCTAGTGATGCAAAACTCATCACAGGCTGCTCGCTTTCTTTTTGCCAGGTGTTTGAAGAGCTCCAGTACCCTCCTTCACCTTTTATACCTGTAAGGAGGATTGCTGCTTCCTTCTCTAATTAGGGTGCCTTGGTGTCACAAATTAACAAGATGGCACCTCTTGAGGACGTTGCTGCCCACTTGTGCACACCTGGCAACTTTGTGTCGTTAACTGGTTGGCCATAGCACGAAGCCAAGTTGTACCCTCTTGTCTCAATTGACAGAAGGAAAGGTACATGGTACCTCTTCTGTCTGTTTTGATTGGTGCCACAGATCTTTCTCTCACTGATGATAACCTTCGTGGTCTGTTATCAGCCCCTGACTATGTTGCTGGTGCTAGTATTTGTGGGAAGGGAATACTGTAGATCTTCGTAGTAGCCTCCCGAACCTCAACCACTGAATGTACTCGGGATTCTCTTTCCAAGAAGTTTCTGAGCCTTGATTCGGTACCAATGAAGGAGAGAACTAGGTGTTGGTTTGTTCCTTTCCAGTTTCTTGCACTCATTCCTGAGTACAATGAACTTTGTGGTGACCATGGGGCCAACTTCAGGAAGGACCTCGGTTATTGACCAGCACTTTGATTCCCTTCTCTGGACGTGTCATGATTGGATCTTGCTAGTTTGGTCCTGGAACTAGTTGACGATCAAATCTGTGGATCTGAGAACACACTCACTTTCGATTGGTCTAACAAAATCCTGCCCTCCTCACTCTCAAAGCAAAGAAAGTTCTATATGCCAGTGTCTCCTGCATCGTCACATCTTCAAGTTGACCTATGAGTGTGTGCAGTGACTCTTCTCAAAAGAAGTCTGTCACTGTTCCAAGTCAGCTACTATGTAGCCATGAACCATGGGCACCCTGCAAACAATCTTGTGGATTAGCTAGTGGTCAGGCAGCATGATATACTTAGCAGGAACAACAGAGTTATCAATTGCTGACTCTTAAGATCAGTACAGGAGACTCGTGCTGTCCAATGGGAAGGCAGTGGGCTAACTTGTTTTGAAGAGGTTCCCCAATCCTCAAAATAAGTAGGTACAGGAGACCACATCATTTTTGCCAAGGAGTTGCATGCAGGTGGCAGGGGAATGATCCACTCATTCTCTTTCAGTGCCTCTGACTCATCAAGGTCATATACAGCCAAACCTCAGGTGCAGCCTTGTCTTCGGAATCGGGGAGGTCACCTCAGATCAGAAAGTACGTCCTTCTTGGCTTTTGAGTTGAGCTAGCCTCCAAGCAATCTCTTGGCCTGCCCAGTTGTCAGGCGCCATAATGTACCTGTACTGCAAAGGGACAGTGTGGCTGTCAACTCTTGATATTGAAATAATACAGGAGACACGTGCTCTCTGTTAGAAAGACAGTTACCTTTCTGGCTCACTAGTCAGCAAATCAATTGACCAACTGGGTTTTGAATTGGAGGGATACCCTGGTATCCTGATTCTCAAAACTAGTTGGTCCAGAGGTATGACCAAGGCTATGAAACCCATTGATGCAAAAGTCTACACACTCTTGCCGAGGAGTCACCTGCAGATGGCGGTGGACAGGTGAATGGTGCTACCGAAACAAGTACTCTTTTTAAAGAGATTAGGCTCCTCTAGGTTGTCTGTGGACAAACAGTTGAGTAAGGTCATGATTGTGGGATCGGTGGCAAAGAAATACGCCTAGATCATCTCTAGATCCTGATCAGGTTCACCTCTAATGTGATCCACTCAAAAGGATTCTACGCATGCACAGCCCTTTCAAGACCCCCAACTTGTCCATTTCAGGGAGGGAGGCAGAGGGAAGATGGGAGGTAAATGGGGACACTAATGTTTGCGTCCAGTCTCTCCTGCAACTGCGAGTAAGGGGATGCCTGTCATGTTATTTAGCATTGTGGCAGTGATATGAGGCCTAGCCATGAGTACCGAGTGTCCTTCATTGTGGGTACTAACTACCTTTTTTGGACTGCTGGCCACCCCATCTCACTTACAGACAGTATTCTCAACCTATCCTCTAACATCACCGAAAGCCCTAGCGCTGCTAGCAGAATTAAAAGGCATGTTGGAGAATAATTTGTTGTTCCCATACTAACGAACCTTTTGTGACCCGGAACTTTCAGGTTCCCGTCGCATAGAGCCTCCGGGTTGTCGTGACCTGCTTTAAGTTGAGCCTTCAGGCTCTCGTGACCCCCGTTAGGTTGAGCCTTCGAGCTCTCGTAACCCAGAGTCTTCGGATTCTCATAGGGCTGAGCCCTCGGGCTCTTGTAACCCTTGTTGCGCTGAGTCTTCAGGCTCGTGTGATCCGCGTCCCGCTGAATCTCTGGGTTCTCGTGACCCTCGTTACTCTGAGCCTTCGGGTGCTCGTGCCCCTCATTACGCTGAGACTTGAGGCTCTTGTGACACGCGTTATGCTGAGCCCCCATGCCTTGTAACCCAGAGTTTTCGTACTCTTGTCACACAGAGCCTCTGGGCTATCATGACCCTCATCACGCTGAGCTTTCGAGCTCTCGTAACTGTTATTAGGCTGCGTCTGCGGGCTCTCGTGACACCGGTTATGCCGAGCCTCTGGGCTCTCCTAACCCTCGGAGACCTTCGGGTCGTCATCACGACAATCTCTCCTGATCTCATGACACAGAACCTCTGGGTTCTCATCGAGTAGACCCTGTGGGCTCGCGCGACCAAGTTCTTCATAGTTACTACGATCTTTCAAGATTCGGTGACTTGAATCTCTGGAATCTCGGCGCGCCAAACCCCTGCGTGACCTAGAGTTTTCATGCTCTACTGCTACCAACCCCTCGGGGTTTCGTCATCTGGCTTTTGCTCGGTTTCTAGCTACTTCACATGGCAGAACAGCTTCTTGCAACGTAGTAGTGCCAGTCAGTTTGGTCGTACCAACTGCTCAACCTTCATCCTTGGACGAGGTCCTGTCGCCTTTCTTGGTTGCGGGATAGTGTTTTCCTGCCTAGGGAAACCTTCTTGCGAGGCAAGATTCCCATCAGTCTCACCAGTCTTGCGGGCCTCCACCTGCCCCTTGCCATTTGCCCTCTCAAGGAAGAAGACTGGGAGAAGCTCTAGAGCACTCCAATCCTCAGAGCTATCAATGCCCACCACCTCCCATGAAGGGTAAGCCAGTGTAAATCCTGCATGCAGCAAAAGAGTTTGGGAAACCTACCCAAGTTCCTAAACCCCGGGCTCCATGTCTTCCGAAGGTTCCCCCTCCCAGTTCATCAGGAGGAAGAGACCCCTCCCCCATGGCTGAGAGCATGTGTAATGCTGGAGGCCAGGACGTGGGTCATCTCCTGTTCCCAGTCCTTGGGCGGTACCCCGAGGATTCCTTTATTGGCTGCTCTCCTTCCAGGTGCCTCTCCCCCTGCAGATCCCAGGAGAAACTTGGAAGGCTCTGCTATGACAGCACCTCTTTGTAAGGAGATACCCCTCTCTCCTCGAAAAAGGACCTGGGAAGAGAGCACCCCAGAATCCCAAGGGAGTCCCCTACAGTTTAGGGTTTCTCAGGCCAGACCTAAGGGGATGAGGAAAAGGATCAGACTGTCTCCCTCAAAAACTGGTATACCTGGTCATGTTAATAGACACCAAATGGCACAAAGCTTTTCCATCAGACGAAAGAATTCAGAGGCTGAGGAAGTTTGCACAGCCCTTAGGCAAGAAGATCTCTCAGTCCAAAGCTAGCAACGTCTCCTCGGTCATCTATCTTCTCTGGCCCATCTAGTTCCTAACAGACACCTCAAGATGAGAACCTTCCAATGGCGTCTCAAATCCCAGTGGAATCAGGCCATCGATTCCCGTGATCTCCTAGTCCATATAGGACGGACAAGAGGTACAGACGGACCTCAGATTGTGACTAGTAGACGAGAACCTCTGCAAAGGGGTCGATCTTCTCGTTCCCCCCCCCCCCCCCCCCCCCCCCGAAATTGATGTTCTTTTCAGATGCATCAAAAGAAGGTGGGTGCTCCACATGCTGCACCACACTATCTCTGTCTGTTGGACCAAATCAGAAAGGTACTAGCATATAAATCTCTTAGAGATGAGGGCAGCCTTCCTTGCCCTACAACAGTTCCACCGGTTCCTGGCGGGGCACTCTGTGGTATTAATGAACGACAATACCATAGTAATAGCTTACCTAAACAAGCATGGCGGCTACATATTCGCCGCCCCTGCGCCATCAAGCAGTAGAGATACTCAGATGGGCAGAAGACAACTTGGTGACTCTATCTGCTCAATTCATTCCTGGTAATAGGAATATGATTGCAGACAATCTAAGCAGAGCGTCCTAGATAATGGGCTCCGAGTGGTCTTTGAATCATCTAATAGCCAACAAAATCCTGACTTTGTGGGGTTCCCCGATTATGGACGTGTTTGCAACAGCCCCCAACTTCAAGCTCCCGTTAAACTGTTCCCCAGTCCCGGATCCCCAAGCTCTTTGGCAAGATGTATTCCAACAACAGTGGGAGAACGTGGACGTGTACACGTTCCCCCCGTTCTGTCTTACTTTGACGGCTGCTTTTCCGGTCCCATACAACAGGGGAACCCCACTCTCTACAGGACCTCCACTGTCGTTCTACCTTGTTCGTTCAGAGTATTTAACATTTCATATCACATATTGTTCATTTACTGTTAAATCGTCACTGTTATGCGACTCATGAAATAAGAAAGTCTTCCGTTTCCTCTTGAAAGCCTTAATGATGTCTCGTGGGAGCTTATAATATAGTCTCGGGGCTGCATATTTAAAGGCTCTGGAGCCTACAGTAGACATATATCTAGGTTCCAATAGTTTGAAACCATCTGTAACTATTCTCGTGTTGACATGATTTGTTGGGTGCGCAATATGTAGTAATTCTCTTGAGTATTTTGGACGACCAGTTCTGATATCTTGGTGGGTTATTGTACATATTTTGAATTCAATTCTCACTTTAATCGGCAGCCTGTGTAAATCGATTAGTATAAGGGTGATCCTCTCTCTAGATGGAACACCTTTTATCAATCTTGCTCCTCTGTTTATTATGTTTTGTAATTTCTTGAGTTGGTCTTTGGTAAATTATAATAGATGGAGTTGCAGTTGTCAATCCTGGTAATAACACAGTTTATCACAAGTTTCTTTACAGAATTTTCATCCAGGTACGAATGGAGCATGCAAAGCAAACCGCCAAGGATTGTTTTTATCGAAGGGCGGCAGCTTCGATGCGTCTGGGGCAGAAGGGGGAGGGAACTGAGTTCCGGCGCGAATCAGAGTAGCCATCATATCCTTAATCTCTGTTATTGCACCAGAGTGATGTTGAACTTGATCCCTGACCAATCCTTTGATCAGTTGGATGGGGAGGAGATCAGCCCAGGGTACCTGAAAGTCACCCGTTGGTTTTTTCTTGGATTTGGTAGACTTAGACTTCTTAGGAGTAGTGGTTTTACGAGGAGCAATATGAATATCAGGAGCTGTCGAGGGTCCGGGGACCGGTGACGTTGATACTGGCAAAGCTGAAGTCTTATAAGTTCGAAGTGGCTTCACCTTGGGTCGTACGGAGGCAGAGGGATCCCGAGGAGAAGCCTTAGAGTTATCAAAACCTAGAAAGGAAGAGGTAGAAGAGGGAGTAGGAGAGAAAAGGGTTTCCACCAACTCGGCACCACTTACCTGCTCGTCCCTGGGTTCTACGTCTATATCCAGACCAGCCATGTCCATCGGTACGAGGGTTTCGTCCTCCACGGAAATGGTAGTCCTGACTTCTTCAATTAAAGGGGCAGCAAGGTCAGGAGAGACTGCAGCAGTAGTCGAGCCTGGGAATAGACGGGAGGCCATATCCCCATCGAGGAGATAGGGAGCGCCAGACGGGGCATTCCTGCCAAAGCCCGACACCCACAGCCGAAGAGTAGCCCTTGCTGACCGAAGAGAGACATCATCGGCCTGTAAGATTTGCAGTGATTAGTGATGGAGGAGGGGGTTTGCCCTCCTAAATATACTGTGTATATCATATTCATGTCTATATTAGTGACTGCCAACGAGAAATAAGGAACAAAGGGAAAACCCACTTACATCATCATTCAGCAGAACTGACGACAACTCGTAACAGAACGAGCACAAATCCGGGAACCACACTGGGTATTGGGCCTGTCCCGGTTCCTGGATAAAGGGAATGGAGCAGTGAGCATGAGACCGGCAGAGGTCATGCCCAACGGGGTCGCTGAACGAGGCAGAGCATCCTTCAGCAGTACAACGGGCCTTCTGTAAAAGAAAGGAGACATGAGTCTGGTGATGCTTGAAACTCTGATAAGGGATAAAAACCTATTATTTTAGAGTTCTGGCACTCACTGAATTACCTAAGCACCCATATTGCATTGACCAAACAACTAACTATTAACTTTAAGTTGATACTGCCCCATACCATTGTTGGCACTTTAAAATTCAATTGTCTGTATATTTGTAATGCACCCAATGTCTGTTAATGACATAAGGATAATAAGCTTAAAGTAATCCGCCGACCTCCAAGGGTCGGGGAAGCAATGACATGCCCTTAAAATAAATACAAACACCAGCCTTAGCTAAAGGCAAGGCAAATATAAGTGTGAAGTGTATGGGCGACCTCCGGTGAAGCCGGAGCTCCGGTGAGGCCGGATCGTAATGAAATGTCCTGAATAAAGGAGCCTTAGCTAATTAGCTAAGGCAACTTTAAGTGTTAAGTGTTTGGGCGACCTCCGGTGACGCCGGAGGATAATGAGATGCCCTGAATAATTCAATTGTGGCTAATAATTCAATTGTGAAAGATAAAAAGCTAAGTCGTAGCTAAAGACTAAAGCTTAGATTATAGTAAAGCGTATTTACGATCTCCGGTGAGGCCGGAGGGAGAAGAAAGGTCCTGAATAATTATTGTGAATAACAACACAGTTGTAATAACAAAGGCTATTGTGGATATGGCCGTGGCCTGAGACCGAAGTAAGGGCCACCGGAGGGTCTTATCTAAACAATATGAAGCCCGTCCCATGTAGTAAACAATATAAATATAACAATAGAACGAAAGTTATTGAGAATCCCTCGTGGCGGAGTATAACTCAAGGCGGAGTGGATAACGTTCATAACTACTCCCGAGCCGTAACGGGGAGAGGACGAAACACGGACCAAAATAACGCTAACAATTGAAAAGTCACGAAAAATAAATAACTCGTAAGTTATCATCCACCCAGAGGGGGAGAGGTGAGGGAGGGAGAACCCGCTGAACGCACAAAACGGAAAACGGGAAATCCGCTCCCCCACCGGAGCTAAGAAAGAAAACGAGAGAAAGGGGTAACTCGTGACTGCGAACAGAAAACGGGGACCCCAATCTCCCGCTCTCTTGGACACAAAAACAGGACTAAAAATCACAAAACACTATTATAAACGTATAAAATAAAAATGTACATCCATATAATACTACGATCGAAGAATAGCATCCGTTAAAACTTAAAATAAATAGCACTGTTCCTTTAACCGAGTCGAGTGACGAACGCCTCGGGCGGTTACTAAACAAAAACAAAGCTAAATCGCTATCTCGATCGTAGGCTGGACTTACTAGCAAAAAGTACCATGAGCATAAAATAAAAATAAAAATAATAACGGTTCTAAAGGCATAAGGCCAGGGACTTAACCAAGAACCTAAGTGACAGAGTACTAAACGGGCAGATAAAGATGAATTCCCAAACAAGTGAACAAACAATGGCCGCCATGAAAGGCCAGACGGATAATAAAACAGACTATACTGGATATAAAACACAAGCCCGGTACAATAAAATACTGTCAAAACAAACTATGGTACTTAACATTGGAATGTGTGAAGATGGAGCTTCGGACATGACAAAATAAATCCACGATAGATAAAAAAGACCGAGAGCACAACGAAAACATTCAACACTTTGAATTCCAAAAAGAAGGATGTTGTTCAGATGGCGCTCGCGTCGTGGCGTGGGTGGTGCGGCGATGGGGATGTGTCTAGGGCCTCTGTATCGGCCCATCCCTTTGGCGAAGGAATTAACTAAATGGAAGACAACCTGTGAATAGTGGATTTCACGCGCCTTTGCTTTATACACGACACCCAAAAGGTGCTCGCGCGAGGGTTGTAACCTCAGCATTCCATGCTTTTATCTTTCTCTGGTATAATTGGAAGGTTTTTATCAGAAAAGGTATACAAGAAGGACTTTTCGCCCGGCGCCACAGGTTCGACCCAGAAATAGATTTTTCCTTCGTCAAAATCCCTTTTATAAACGCAATATTTCTGTTAACCGGCAGTTTTTACTACATTATTTATTTGGGCATTGAGAGACAGGTTACAGTCAAGAAATGCACCTAGATCACAAACTTTACTAGATATTGCCACTGAGTCATTATTTATATTCATTTGAATGTCTGATGAGAAAAGTCCTCAACCAGGTGAGAATAAGCAAGAACTTATCGATGACTCTATTAGCTCCGCTATGGCATCAAGCAGAATGGTTCCTGGACCTTCGGCAACTCCTAACGGAGATTACGAGACAGTTCCCTACTCATCCTGATCTATTCAAGCAGACACATGCCAACATCTTCCACAAAGTCATAACTTCACTTCGACTCCAAGCCCGGAGACTGTCCAGCACCTCCTCTTTCAGAGAGGCATTTGTAAAGAGTTGCAAAAAGAATGGCTGGACACCTCAGACATTCTTCAGTATCAGTCTTCCAGGTGAAGTGGGCAGTTTTCTGTGGCTGATGTCATAGAAGGATTATCACTCCCCTCGATGCCTGTTTTCCACAATAGCGGAGTTCGTTGTACACCTTCGGGAAGAAATGCTTCTCTTGGTTATGGCAGTCAAAGGCTAGTAATCAGCCCTGAGTCTCACCTTTAAACTGAAAGGAGTAGATATTTCCTCCTCGTTGGAACTTTCCTTACTCATACAGTTATGAGATTACTTGTCCCCAGTCGGATCTTAGACCTCCTCCTTGGAACGTGGTTCAGGTCCTTCAGTCTCTGAAGGGTCTCCCCTATGAAGCATTACACCAGGCAACAGATTCCCACCTTACCCTGAAGCCGGTGTTCGTACTCGCTTTGGCTTCGACCCAAAGAGTTGATGAGCTGCATGGTCTATCTTACAATGTCTCCCAGTCAAGGTGATGTGGAGAAATAAATACTTAGCTTCATCCCTGATTACATTCCTAAGACTGAAAATCCTTGTGTGCTGCACCATAGATTTTGCTCATTCTGGATAGAGAGTCTCCATTCTGTAACCAAAGATCCAGATCAACTGGTACTTTGCCCGGTAAGAAGTCTGAGGTGTTACCTTAAAAGAACAGCAGCAGCTCGCCCCCATGTGTTAGCACTATTTGTCAGCGCGGGAAATGTAAAGAGGAGGGTCACAAGCAATACAATTTCCTCTTGGATCTTCAAAGTCATTGATTTTGCTCTTAATCCTGACCCTCCTCAAAAACGACCGAGAGCTCATGACGTCATGGCCATTGCAACATGTCTGGTGTTCAAGAAAAATTACTCTGGCGCAGGTACTGCAAGAGGGCGTGTGGAAGCGTCAGACTACCTTCACCGCCCACTACCTGCAAGACGTAACCCACAGGAACATGGATACGTTTTTCATTGGTCGTGTGATGGCTGCACAACAAGTGGTCTAAAACACCTCAAGCTCCTTGATGGACAAGTAACAGAGGGTTGAGGTTACCTAGGTTAGTCTGGGGTGAATGAGTAAAGAATGACTGGTTTCCTTCTTCCTTTCACCTCCCCCCCCCCGTGAAATCCTGAAAATCTGGTAAGACGTTGCCCAGGTTCGACCGGTCTGAAAAGCTGCCATTATGAAAGCCGCAATGAATAAGTGAGTTCAGGGAGCTCTCCGACAGACTTGCAGATAAGCAGCAGACAGACAGTTGAAGAGAATGATATGTGCACCGGAGGTGGACAGTCCTCGGTGCAATGTTGCACCCAATGACGCAAGTAGTGAAAGTTTCATTGAAGGCTACTATTCTGCTTTTGTTTAAAGATAAATCAGCACCATGGTACCCAGCACAGCTGACCTCGCCCCTCTGCAGGTAAAATTCATTCTGCTTTTGTATCCTAAGTATAGAAATAATACTTGTTGTGTCTGCAATACCCTTGTGAGGGAGACTATTGGGCAAAGTGTCAGTACTTTCAGATCCCTATGACTCGAGATCCTATTGCCAAGACCAGCCACATTGCTAGTACAGTACTCTATCACAAACACACGGCTTCTGCAGGCCGCTAATTTTGCATAGCACAACTATTTTAGCTATGGCAGGGTTCCTACTATCTTCGGTCTCATTCCAAAGGAGAGAGAACCCCGAGTCAATGCCAAAGTCAGTTGGTGAGGACTTCCACCGTCCTAAGAGGTAAGTCATCCCTATAAATAGCAAAGCGTTTGTATTTGTCAGACAAAGGATAAATTTGTAAGTAATTTGTATTTTTCTTAACATAGAAACCTAGAGCTCTTTGTACAAATTGGCCCACCAGCCCTGTCCCCCAAGAAGTCCTGCCAGAAAGCAAAGTGGCTGCTCAGCCCAGGTGTGGAGTGAGTGGGGTAGTCGACTACCCCACATCCCTGCCGCTAACTAGCAGTTGGGGTGGTTATCCCTTGCTAAAATTATCATAGCTTGTCTTTCAGCTGTGCCGAAAATATATCCACATAAATAGCTCCAGGAATAATACAAATTACTTACAAATTTGTCATTTTGTTGTTATGCTCATTAAGCTGATGGTTCATTGTAAACTTCACTCTATGGTATTTGGTTTATTGGGGATAGCAACGAAGATGGATATGTACATCTCTTTTGGAATGTATCCTGTGTTATATATTTTGTTTACCAAGACTGCAGTTTTTCTTAGTCCAGTTCTATTGTTACCCCATCATGGTTATGGCTTTTGCCTTTCTTTAACTTTTTCATTACAACTACTATTTCTTTTTCTAGTAATTCTGATCCATTCATTGGTAGATGTAACCTAGGTCTATTGCCTCTATCCTCCTCTAAAAGATTCTTCACTTATTCATACAAACATTTAAGAACATCCACTATCTTAATCACGTTCTCTCTTCTCTCTCTTTCTTCCAATGACTTCTCTTATTTTCTTATGCACACAGTACTCTCATATCTATGATTTCTTTCTAATTCCTCTACTTCTTCACACTGTTCATTGATCCAGTTTTCCTTTCCTGTGTTACACTGCTGTCTAATTTGTAAGTCTAGTTCCTCATATCTTTGAGGATTTCTTTCTTTATTCCTTCTTCTTTCTTCCATCTTATCAAGTATGTCTTCAGTCATCCAATTCAGATGTCTTCTTTCTTGTTTGGGTACTAGATCTTTAGTTGGTTCTTTTAGGGTGGTTTTTAGGGTTATCCAATCTCTGTCTAGCTCTTTCTCCTCCTCAAGTAGTTATTCTTTATTCAATACCTCATATCTGTTTGACACTTTAATTTTTTATGATTCTTTTAGTTGTTGGTATGTTACTAGGAGTTTTAGTTGCCTTTTTTCTTTCGTTTTTTTTTTTATTAATTTCTTTAGATTTACTCATAGTGTTTTTACCACCGGCGCATGGTCGCTGTAGCAATCTGCTCCTGGATATGTTTATGTGTCCAGTACAGCATTACTAAATCTTTTGTTAATTGTAATGTAGTTAGTTTGATTTCTACATCTGTCTCTTGGGGTTTTCCATATCCATAGTAATCTTGGAGGTTCGAGCCATGTGTTCGTTAAAAAGAGTATCGCACCATGATATTAATCTTTCTCCTGTTATTCCTTTCTCCTTGTTCATATGGCGTGACTATGTCTTCAAAACGTCTTTTTCCTACAATTGCATTCAAATCTCCCATTACTATTACAATTTCATGAGATTTAAATTTTTTTTGAGTCTTTTCTAGTTGGCCATACAGTTTGTCTGCTTCCTCTTCTGTAGAATCTTGTGGTGGAGCATATACTTGTACAGTATTATGTTTATATTGAATGGATGTCCTTTTGTCTACGCAACACATAACCCTTTCCAATATTACCCAGTACCCCAGTATACATTTTGATACTATTTTATTGACCATTATGTCAACTCACCTTTCTTGTTTATCAGCTCCAGTATAAAAGAAAGTGATTCCATCACCACCAGTCTATCACGATTCATTATATTGAAGCATTCTTTAAAAATTTAAAAGCTTTTCCCACATTATTATTATTATTGTTATTCCTAGAAAATCTACAACCCTAGCTGGAAAAGCAGATGCTATAAACCAAGGGGCTCCAACAAGGTAAATAGCAGAGTGAGGAAAGAAAATAAAGAAATAGATAAACAACCAGAGAAGTAATGAACAATTAAAATAGAAAGTTTTAAGAACAGGGATTTGCTGTGGTGTAAGAATTGCTCATAGAATTATTAATGAAATCTCTACATGGTCAAAAAAGAACCATATATATACTCATTAAAAAGAGAGATGGATCTGTTATTACAATAGAAGATGAAGAAAAGCAACATTGGATGGAACACTTTAGTGAGGTCATGAATAGGAGATATGAAGGGAGTAATTTAATTGATATACAGTACCTGAAGCTGATGAAGACCTTGATGTGCCCATAAAGGAATTCAGTGTGTTTTAAGTCAAAGCTACCATTAAAAAACTAAAGAGATGTAGGTAGTAGGTTGGCCAGGGCACCAGCCACCCGTTGAGATACTACCGCTAGAGAGTTATGTGGTCCTTTGACGGCCAGACAGTACTGCTTTGGATCCTTCTCACTAGTTACGGTTCATTTTCCCTTTGCCTACACATACACCGAATAGTCTGGCCTATTCTTTACAGATTCTCCTCTGTCCTCATTCACCTGACAACACTGAGATTACCAAACAAGTCTTCTTCACCCAAGGGGTTAACTACTGCATTGTAATTGTCCAGTGGCTACTTTCCTCTTGGTAAAGGTAGAAGAGATTCTTTAGCTCTGGTAAGCAGCTCTTGTAGGAGAAGGGCACTCCAAAATCAAACCATTGTTCTCTAGTCTTGGGTAGTGCCATAACCTCTGTACCATGGGTCTTCCACTTTTTTGGGTTATAGTTCTCTTGCTTGAGGGTACACTCGGACACACTATTCTATCTCGTTTCTCTTCCTCTTGTTTTGTTAAAGTTTTCATAGTTTATATAGGAAATACTTATTTAAATGTCACTGTTCTTAAAATATATTATTTTTCCTTTTTTCCTTTCCTCACTGGGCTATTTTCCTTGTTGGGGCCCCTGGGCTTATAGCATCTTGCTTTTCCAACTAGGGTTGTAGCTTAGCAAGTAATGATAATAATAATAATAATAATAATAATAATAATAATATGATGGAATAACTGCCAAGATGATATTGGTCAAAAATTAAGTGACTCCCAGAATACTTAAGATTAATTTGAAGAATGGGCCGTGAAGAGGCAAAACCTGATGAATGGGAGCTAGGAGTGTTGGTGAAAATGGCAAAAAAAAAAGAGATCTGACTGATTGCAATAATTGCAGAGGCATCACACTTAGTCAGGTGTCATGAAAATATATAGTATGCTCATTCTAAAGAGATTAGAGAGAAAAATTAATGAAAAGCTGAGAGATGAACAAGCAGGATTTAGAAAATTTAGAAGTTGTGCTAACCAAATTTCCATTTTAAGACATGTATAGCACGGTGTAGAATATAGAAATTTACTTTTGATGGCATTTATGGACTATGAAAAAGCCTTTGATAGTGTTTACTGTCCAATTTTGTGGCGAGTCCCACATTATTATGGAGTTCTTCTCAAATATGTAAATTTAATTAAGACTGTCCATGAGCATAGCAAGTGCAAAGTTAAAGTTAGTGGAGTCCTATCAAACAAATTTCTAGTGAATAGTGGGGTACTCCAAGGGAATGTGTTGTCACGTATGTTGTTTATCCTCCTCATGGATTTTGTAATGCATAGAACAATTGGAGATGGTGGAGATAGATTGGACTAGATTGTTAACAGGAAATCAGCTGACCTAGAGTATGCTGATAACACTGACCCTATTAGTAGAACACTATAGTACTTGCAAAATTTGCATACTAAAAGGCATGAAGTATCACATGAGGTTTGGTTTAAGATAAATAGAAGAAAGACAGAGATGATGAGACCGAAATATGCAATGGAAGATGAAATGTCATTCGAAGGAGAAAGGATTAATGAGGTGGAATCGTTTAGATAATTAGGAGCTATGATCTCTAATACAGGATCTTTAGAATTGAGTTTGATGAAAGATTGAAAAAAGCAAATCAGACAATGGCTTGGTTAAGTAAAATTTGGAAATCAAATCGCCTGAAATTACACATAAAAATCAGGCTATTTATCAATTTAGTGAGATCGGTGTTACTGTATGGACTGAGTCGTGGTATAACAGTGAAACAATTATTATTACTATTAATAGCTAAGCCACAATCTTAGTTGGAAAAGCAAGATGCTATAAGCCCAAGGGCTCCAACAGGGAAAAATAGCCCAGTTAGGAAAGGAAATAGATAAACGATATGAGAAATACTGAACAACAAAAATAAAATATTTAAAAAGCGGTAACAACACCGAACAGATATTTCATATATAAACTAAAAAAAAATTTATGTAAGCCTGTTCAACATAAAAATATTTGCTGCAAGTTTGAACTTTTGAAGTTCTACCGATTCAACTACCTGATTGGGAAGATCATTACACAACTTGGTCACAGCTGAAATAAAACTTCTAGAATACTGTGTAGTATCGAGCCTCATGATGGAGAAGGCCTGACTATTAGAATTAACTGCATGCCTAGTATTACAAACAGGATGGAACCATCCGAGAAGATCTGAATGTAAAAGATGATCAGAATTATGAAAGATCTTATGCAACATACATAACAAACTAATTGAGCGACGGGGCCAGGGATTAATATTTTAGATCAGGAAAGTTCCTGTCCAACAAATTAAGATGAGATTCAGCAGCTGAATATCCCACAGATTTTGTAGTTTTGAGAAGAAAGCCCTCAGAAGAATATTGGTAGTTAATGGCAGGACATGATTAGAAATGAAACTATAAGAGAGATTACTAGAGTGCCATATGTGGATGAGATCCTGGTGAGGGGTAGATGGCGATGGTTTGGGCATGCTCTTTGCACTCCCCAAGAGAGATTAGGTCATTAAACTTTCAATTGGGCTCCACAATTCACTAGAAGAGTTGGAAGACCCAGGCCTACATAGTTGAGGACTATGAAACGTGATGTAGGAGATGATGAATGGAGAAGTGTTGGTTTAAAAGCTCAAGATAGAGGTGACCAGTGAAATCTAACCAAGTCCCTTTGCTTCAATAGTCATGGGAGGAGATGATGATGATGAAAAACAGTAACAACGTTAAAATAGATCTTTCATGCATATGCTATAAAAAGAGATTTATGTCAGCCTGTTCAACATAAAAACATTCGCTGCAAGTTTGAATTTATGAATTTTCACCTGATTATGATGAAGAACTATCCTTTATCTCTCATTGTTTCTCTCAACTAGGACCTTTAAGCATGAAGTGCAAATGTCTAACATTAATGGAATGGGTGAAAGACTTTCTTTATCTTTTTTATTGACATCGGTAATTGCATGAACTCCGGAAGCTGTATTTACAGCTTCCAAGGGTCATACAGCCTCTTAGCTCCATAGTGTCTTTGGCAGTCTTCAAATGGTTTATCTTGAATGCTGATATTTGTCTTTCACCTTAAGAATTAACTTGTGGTGCTTGTTTCCTAGAAAGGTAGTTGCCCTAATCATTTATCTATTCTGTTGCATTTATGTCTAGTATAGCTAAAGTAAATGAAACTAATTAGTACTCTTTATCTTGAACACTTTGAATCCTTCATCCTTCTTTAACTGTCATGGGTGTGGCTTATGTGATGCAAAATTTACTACACTATTGAGTTTCCTGTTTCCCCAGTGGGGCATCCTTTCCCAATTACTATGGAGAATATTTTATCATTAACATTTATCTTTCCGAGGTAACTGGGTCTTTCTAACTTTGCACATAACTTTAAATTGCCTTGACAGAGAGAAATTTTAAAGATAACTATGGGCCACAAAATATTATAATCATATGTTAATTCATTGTAAGACATGCATGGACTCTTCTACCTTTTATAGAAAGTTATTTTGTTCCTAGGTTAGCCCAACTAACAAACTTGATTGTCAATATAAATACTTAAACAAAGGAATTCTTTGGAAATTTTATGAAAGGAATTAATAAAAGAGTTTAGGAAATGTGTTATAGGGAGGTCTGTGCAGTTTATTTGATTAGTTCATAATAGGCCTTACTATGGGTTATTCAAATATTATAACATTGTCAAGGGTGGCTTAGTTTCTTTCAATTCTTGCAACTGAGGATTTAGGTTAAGAGAAGGAAGCCTTTAGATACTAATCTAGAAATAACTTCTTTTTTCCTAAGAAACCAGCTAATAGTGAAAATTATTTTCAATATAAAGTATACAAATTATATTTTCATCACATTATTAAATGCAAGCTATTGAATTTTTTATGGGTATTCAAGCCTCTGTATTTTATAAGTAAGGAAAGAGGTTTGTAAACATAATAGAAAAACAATATTTAATTGATTTTTCAGGTTTTTGAGTGTAGGAGCCCAGCGTGGGATCAAAATAACGGAGGCTTTGATGGCTGAAAAATCTAAAAGACTTACTTCTTTTTGGTATTCAGAGTTTCTCTTTGCTTGATACTTCTGTCTACCATTTTACTGCATTTTCAAGGTTTCAATGGATATATTAAGCACAAATACTGTATATGGTGCCTTGGAACCCTGGTAAGTGTTACTGAAGTCATAAACAAAATATGAGCCTGTTTGGGTACTGTACTTGTCTATTTTTTAGTATTATAGAAATATTTTTGTATAGTGTATTTGATATGCTCTTACCGTAGGAACACAAGGGAAGTTATGACTTGCTCTATAGTTCTTCCATCTGTTGCAAAAGTTTTGCAACTTTGCCATTCCTCATCAATTAAATGTTTATTTCAATTGTCTTTTAGTAAAATTATATTATAAAGTCTGTTCTAGAAATTTTGTAGAAGATATTTCATTAAAGGTATCTTTAAAAGCATAGTTCATCTCAGAAAGTACTTAATAGAGTCTGTCGTGATGCTGTTGCCATTAGACACTTTGCTAATTTCTTAAAGATTATCTTTTCTGAAACTGATGTTCATTGCAGTGTCTTGCTTTAAATTAAAATCTCTGCAACTACAGTACTTGGTAGATTGTGTTGAAACCTAAGAATGGGCATTTTCTATCTTACAAACAGGTTAGATTATTGAATTACAACATGTCTTTCTATTTTTACTCATATATATAACTGTGATAGTGAAATACATGAATAAACTTTTCTTTCATATTTTTGTCTAGGTTAATCTTGAACTTAGAGTATGATATTCCTCCTGTTATTTATTCATGTTTTCTTAAATGACAAATGTTGACATAACTCACAGAAATGCAATGTTCAGAATCCTGGTGTTGCTGCATATATCCCCTTTATCATTTTGATTTGCTTTGATAGATAAGAGGCTAATTTTGTAGAGATTCTTTTATTGTTTTTTATTTCTTCTATATAAGATATTCTTTAAAAGTAATTGACTTTTCGGGATTCTTTTATAGCATCTTTGATAGTTGCTGTATTGTGTATAGAGTTTTCTTATGACTGATAATTATATATAAAATTCAGTTTTCATTCTATATCTCTGAAAGCACAATTTTGGTTCCAGAAGTTATATTTGTTCCAGCGCAACATGCAAACCTTCTGTTCTTAAAAAAAAAGCTCCAGGTTTGTATAGCTACGAAAAATACAAATCATTTTCAAACTTTTTATTAATTTCCGGTGAATAAATAGAGAACCAGTGACTAGCAACAATTTTAAGCCAGATTTTTATTATACAGTAAAAAGTATCACAAATAACTTGAAGTTGTTGACCTCAAATATGGAGGTTATGATTTTGATTAATTTTGTTTTTACAGTATGTCTGTTAACAAGATACATAGAAATTGATGAATGGGTTTTGATAAACTCACTTATAGGCCTAAAAATTTTCATTACAATGTCTTTTAATGAAGATTAAAGGGTTTTACTCCCTGATTCAATTCAGTCATTTAGTTTATTACTATAGAAACGATTGTAATCCAGAGTCCCTTCTGCTACTTCGATGATAATTTTTCCCCCAAGTAAATCCTCTCCCCTCCAATTCCCAACTGTTTGATATTGGTTGAGTGCAACAAAGAGCAACCCATATAGTCTAATTATTAGTCTGTCTTTTAAATTTCAATTGTGATGCTAACAAAATTGAACTGGCCATTTTTATCTTGTTCCATTTTTCCTATGAAGTAGGCTTACTGAACAACTTTGAAGCAGCTAGCCATTATACTGTATGTTATGCTATTGAACAATAGTTTTCTATAGATCATCAGTCTTTATACCAGTGGGGAGTTTCATTAGTTAGGATTTTTAGCCATCAGTCTTCTTTCTGCATTAGAGAAATTCCAAGTTGTATCCAGGAGTACAGGTACCAGCCATTGTCTATGTGCACAAAACATATACACTACAGTGCTACGGTAAATATGATAATAAAATGATCAGCATTACAAAAACTTGCAGCATCCATGTTAAATTTCCTGCAATAAATTATTTTCTTGCTTTGAAAAGGACTCGCAGTTTCAGGACGGGGGCCAGTTGTCTCTTCAAATACCAGATTATCTTATGAATGTATTATTTGAGAGGAGGTGAGTCAATTGTCATCAGGACCATTCTTTTTTCTCCCTAACTTTGTAAAACACCATCTCCCTTAACCAAGTGAGCTATCTCTCTCTCCCAAGAAAGAGGTAATTTATTGCTCAATGTCCTGAGTTACTTTATTATCAGCTTGATGACATCGATAATCATTTGTTAAGCATTTGGACTTCATTTTCAGCCTTCTCTTGGACAAGAGATCCCTTTTTCTTTTCAGTTGCTTAGGAAGGTGACTTCTCAAGCCCACTTCATACATCTCATAATCTTGGTTTGGAAAACCAAAACATCATCTTTGCAATTTGTCGTGATTTTTTTCACTTTGCGAGGTCTAACATATGTTTTGTCTTTTTCCCATCTTGTGCAATTTCTTTTTTCAGAAATCTCATTGGACTCGGGTCTTTTTCTATGCTCATTATCTTAGGTTTTTTAGGGACCTTTTTACTGGTCTTTATCTTAATACTTTAGCACTTACTATAATTCAAGTGTACGTGCTTCAATTCCTTTCTCACATACTAACTCATCTTGATAATTGAGGTTTCCTTATATTCAAACACTATGATAGTTGCAAATGTTAACTTAGTAATCTTGTTAAACTACTAAATCTTTTTTTTTTATCGATAATCCATGTATTCATACTTATGGACAGGGCATATCTTGTCTATTTATTTTTAGTATTTTCATAATTCACTACAGCCACAAATGTCGGCATTTTCCAAACTATGACCCAATGCCTGTATGTAGAAAATGCAAGTCAACATTGATAATCAACACATTTTATATGAACGCCCAAATTTTAACCAGCACAGAATGCCAAGCTTTGGTATCATTTGAGAATTTTTTTTTTTAGGTTCTTCAATGTTATTTATTCAATTTATTTTTTTATTCTTTTAAATTTAATATGATGAATGACATTAGAACCTTAATTTAGAGTAAATCCTTTGGCTCAGCTTTATGAGAGTCTTAAGATTGATAAAACTAGCTAATAATGATGATAATAACAATAATATAACGTTGTAGTATCAAACTTCATCCAAATCTCGTTTTCTTCTTGCTTGTGACAATATTTTCTCTGTTTCATTGTTCTCAGTGTTATTCATTACAGAAGACATTTAAAGGCCCTTAGAGTATTTTAAAGTTAACTCTGCAATTTCTATGTTTTTATAATAACTTAATTGGGTATTCTATGAGGAAATAAAAGGAGTCTTGATGTCACCTTTCATTTATTAGTTATTGTATAAGAAATTCTTTAATTATTATTATTATTGTTACTATTATATAAAGAAGTCAGTGGTCAAGTTAAACTACCTAATAGGACTATGATGAATTAGTTTAATGAGATAGTTGAGTCACATTGTTTGTCTTATAGAGCCTGCCTAAAAGGTTTGTTCTTAAAAGAGGATAACAAATGTAACTAAGTAAAGTTATAAATTTTTGACAGTTTGAAGAAGAGAGATCACAGGGAATGGATAAAGAATCATTTAGTTATAATTCTGTGTATATAAATTTAAATAATCTTTAGTGTCAGTGTTTGAAAACCATTGTGTTTTTAAGACATCTGTATCCAGATCATATTAAAATTGTTAAATGATAATCAGATTTTTGTATAGTACTTGGCTTGTTTTGAATGCAAATGCCTATCAAAATTTCATAAAAATGTATGGTAAAACATTTAGCAATCAAAACTGCAAATTTTATACTATGGGTAAGGCTAAATAAAAGACAATAATATTTGAAATGTGCTTTATGGAAAGATATAACAGTTTTTTATTAGATGTAAGAGGCAATGTATGACAGTAGCTTAATGTAGTTTTTACATTAGTTACTTGACTTGAGTCTATTCGGACCAATGTTTTAATATGTGGAATCTTAATATCATTGTAAGCTGAACTCTAAATGTATGCAATGAAGTAAGAGAATACATTTACATAATTTGCCAAAATGTTCATGGAATAATGCCCTTCTTATGGTATAAGAAATTGCCATTTCACATGAACACTAGTAATTTTATTTTGAGCATTATACAAAGCACATAAAGACCACTGTGTTCTTTTTAATCAGTTTTTGGGCTGGTTTTCAAAAGAGATTTCATAGTACATGTACGGTAATGTATCTGTATAGAAGAGAGGCACTGGTAATTTGTAAATACTGAATCAGTCATAATGGAATGTATCTTTCTTTTTGTATATTGCATTGACAGTTACCTATTTGCAGTACGTAACGTATTTAGCAAAACAGTGCTTACTTATGATCAAAATAATGTCAATGTTTGCAAAAATTGTGTAGTGTATTAAAGCACAAGTTTTCAAGAATATTTAAAACTATAATTTTCTATGCCTTTAATAAATATATTATCTGTCGTCTGGTCTCTTTTATTTCAGTTGCTGCCTATTTTATATTTGGTGTTTTATGTTTAGAAGTCATTTCAGTGTTAAAAGTTTTATATTAAATGTTCATTTTTCATGAAAAAATGAACCAAATGGGGATACCTTAATGTGGTGAAAGGGTTTGAGTATCGTCATGATCAGGAAAGCTGTACCAGTCAGAGCCACCCATACTAGGTTGGTTTACTATAAGTGATCAAATGAAAATCTCCCACTATCAACAATCTGTAGTTAGCCAGCATGGTGATGAAAACTGGCCAAACCCCAGACATACATAAGGATATATCTAAGGCCTTTGTCCAGCAGTGGACTAAAAACAGCTGCATTTGTTGCTGTTGTATAGGCTATATGTTTCAGGGGGAAAAAGCAGTTGGATTTGTTTACCCCAAGTGAAAAGCAAATATTTTAACATGAAATCTACTCCTATAATATAAAAGGTGATTGATATGGGTTTACAGTCACAGGTATAATGTAATTGGGCCCCAACATACCCATGTTAACACTATTTCAGCAGAGGCAGAGGGATATAGTTAGCTACACTGTAAATAGTTGCTGCAAATTCCTGTAAAAGAATAAGTTTTATTTTTGGGGTGTTTTGTTTTGTTTGAATGTCCACTTTGCCAGAAAAAGGCAAAAGATTCATGGTGCGTTATAAGAAAAGTCTACAGATACTAAAAAATGCCCTAAAAAGAATGAAAATGTGTTTATGGATTATATTGTATGATATATTGTTTTGGTCCAAATAAAAAAAAGATGTGATATTACAGTAGATAACTATAATGAGAGCCAAGTACTGTAAAATTACAATGTGAAACAATTTTTGTCTTAGGCTGGATCAGATTCACACATTTTGTCAAATTAAATTATTTTCATATACAGTATGTTGATCTAGGTGTCAGCCTACGTGTAATGTTTCTTCATATGATTTTCTATTTTGTCATCTTGCACATAATGAGTGTCTCAAACAATATTTTATGTTTATGGTTTGAAAATCACACTTTTAAATATTTAACTTAGCCGGTGAATATATAATAGCTGCAACTCTGCGGCTCAACAGAAAACACACTCAAAAAACTCGCGAGCGATCGCTATGAAGGTTGCGGGTGTGCCCACCAGCGCCAACTGTCGGCCAGATACCACTCTTGCATGTAAACAAAACCTTCAATTCTTCTCTGTCGACGTTGACGACAAGACGTATCAATACTCGCTGTAAAACCTGGAGTTTTCTCAACATATTTGGTGAAGTACTTCATTTTGGTTTGAGCTTTCGCAGTGCAGGTGTTTTATCTTCATCTTAAATCTTTAACTCGTTTTTGGATAGATTTAATTTTCGATGACAAAGAGAGTATGGACTTTCTTTGACTTTTAAATGGCCGACCCTTCCCTTAGACGGAAGTGTGTTTTAGGCTTTTAGCAATTATCTTATCACGTTATAAATTAATTATAGATTTTCCTCTATATATTTTATATCTCATCCGCCTTTATTAGGCCTCTTCGATTAGCTTTCCATTTATAATAAACATCAAAATAAATTTTAATGATTTGTTTATATGCGACCTTTCCTGAGAGTAGGCGGTCCTAACTTGGAAACCGAAGTTAAACAACGTTGAGCCCTTTTCAATCGTAAATAACTTTTACAGAGCTAATGATTTAAAACTTATTAAATGAAATATTTTTAGTAAATATTTTATGATAGTTTTTTTCTTTGAATAGTCTTCGTACTGTTTCAAAGATGAACTAACGTTTAGTTTATTTATGCTACGCAGTTTGCGCTCTATCGTTACGATAGAGAGAGAGAGTATCACGGTTTCACTTTGCAGAAAGAGTAAATCGATTCTGACGTTTTGTTCTTTTTTCTTTCAAAGCTTAAATGTTTTAAAGACTATTTTAAAGGAACTTTTTATTGAAAAACCTTTCAGTTTTTTTTCCTTTGGTCAAATAACCTATTTATTGACGAAAGGTAAGTGGGCTCTTCTCTTCGTTGCGAAATCAAGAGATAGAGACGGAGAGAGAGAACGTTCCGATCTTTATCTCGTCCCAAGCGAGTAACGTTGTTCTCGAGTTACTCTCGTCCCTAGTCTCTGTACGGGGAAATAGGATAAAACGTTTTTAGTTTTTATTCTCATCCCAAGGCACTGTACGGTGAGAGATTGAAAACGTAGTTTTGAATGAACTAGTGTTTAGTCTCTTCCCCAGCCACTGATTTTTTTATCTTAAAATATGTTTACTGTTTTTTGCTGTATTACTGTGCTTACATTATACGACTGATTTCGCAATTACAACCTTTTGATGAGGGTAGAATTGCGTGCTTCAGGTAGAAATCAGTTTTATTCATACCTAATGTGAATTGTTAAAAAATTCGATTTCAGTGAAATAAGTGCAAAACAGAAAATCGTAGTGATAAAGTGATATTGCGCAAAGTGTTATCAGTGTTGCGACCGAGGGTTCGTCTGTTCGTGCCTGTCGTTCGCCTAGTCCGGGACCTCTTGCAAGCTCCCAAGTCCAGGGGAGAAGTAATGTCGTACGACTTATGGGTTCGAGAGGCCTTGATCAGCAAACAGACGTTCCCTCTATGGTATCAGGTGTATCTTACCAAGATCACCCCTACCATAAGGCGAGAGAGACGATTTTCTCCTCGTCATCTGAAGGCTTTTCGCATAAGAAACCGTGGAACAAGGTTTCGAGGCCCTTTAAGCGAAAGTCAGTCCTTTCAGGACAGGTCCAGCATCCTGGTTTTAACTATTAGGACAGCTCTGACCATATGCAGTCATCGGAAGACTGCTCGCCGCCTAACAAAAGCATAACACAGACTCCGAGAGTCTTTTTGTAGGCAAGGTTTTGCGGTCACAGACGTTACCCTCGTCTCTTACCGCAACCATTCCCGTTGATCCTAAATGGGTTGTACGGAAAGACATGCAGAATAAGCTTGCCTTCCTTATGGAAGACTATTTTGCCGATAAGTCCGTTGAGCCTAGCCGTTTATCTCATCGAGATCCTGGCCTTCAGCCACCCTAACGTTCCTTTGTGCGTCCTGTTGACGTTGGCGTAGCCAAGTCACGTCAGTCAGGTTGTTTAGAACCACACTCGATGCGGTCTCGTGTGGATTTTCAGCCACATTTGGACGTTAGGCCACTTGCTGATGCTCCTGTTGACGTTCAGGACGTTCGCCAACGATCGGAGTTGACTTGTTTTGACGCTGAGCGTCAACCTCCGCATTCTAGAGTTGTTTTGACTGCTCAGTCTAGGCGGTCAAAGCAGTCTCGAGTGGACGTGTTGACAGTTCACAGACTGTCAAGCAGTTACATGACGTTGCGTCCTGGTCCGCTACTAATGCACCAGTGCGTGTGGACTCTGCTTGTAAAGCATTGCCACCACGGTAGGTCTCTCCCTTGCTTGAGACTCGGCTATTGTCGGACAAGGTTCCTTCAGATGAGGAAGTTGCTGTTCCCCCTCCTACTGATATTCCCTTGAGGACACTGTCAGACGGAGAGGAGCCTATAGCTGCTTAGCCCTCTATGGACTTTAAATAAATCATGCTGATTTTTAAGGATCTTTGTCCGGATCTTTTTGTAACTGCTGCTCCTCGTTCGCCTAAACGTCAGAGCTTACACTAGGCCTAGCTACTTCGATGCCGTTGTTTTATAAGCTAGTGCTCTCTCGCTCTTCTAAGAGAGCTTTACGTTTGCTAGGCGACTGGTTTATCACCAGGAGGAGTTTGGGGGAGACAGCCTTTGCTTTCCCTTCTTTTAAACTGGCTTATAGAGCGAGAGTCTGATATGACACGAGAGAAGTTCTCGGCTTGGGAGTTCCTGCCTCTGCCCAGATAGACTTCTCAAACCTCATAGACTCTCCCTGGCGCCTGGCCATGAGACGCTCCAAGATTTTACAGGTCGACTTCACAGCCATTTTCGAGCCTTTGAAGTTTTGCTGTACAATTATGTCATGCATAAACAAGGCTTTCAGGGATGGCTCCAATGATCTGACAGCCACGTTCTCTGCAGGAACAAGTCCCTCAGGGATGGCTCCAAGGATTTGGCAGCCATGTTCACTGCAGGAGTACGTAAGAGGCAAGTGCGCTCAATGTGTTCATTGTCAAGACAAACTTCACGATGAAGTCTACCAGGCTGTCTTGACAGCATTTATGGAAGGCTACTGGATGGTCTCTCTCGACCTTCAGGAGGCATACTTCCACATTCCTATACACCCGGATTCCCAACCGTTTCTGAGGTTTGTTTACAGGAATGTGGGGTACCAGTTTCGAGCCCTGTGCTTTGGCCTCAGTCCTGCGCCTCTCGTGTTTACGAGGCTCATGAGGAATGTGGCAAAATCCCTCCATCTATCGGGGATCCGAGCCTCCCTGTACTTGGAAGACTGGCTTCTCAGAGCATCGTCCAGTCTTCGCTGTCTGCAGGATCTACATTGGACGTTGAGTCTGGCCAGGGAGTTGGGACTTTTGGTCAACCTAAAAGTCCCAACTGATCCCATCCCAGATTATTCTATATTTGGAGATGGAGATTCGCAGTCAAGCCCTGCTCGAAGTCCAACTAATGCTGAAACGAAACGTTTATTCAGTCAGGAGTTGGAACAGTCTCGTAGGGACTCTTTCATCCCTGGAGCAGTTTGTCTCACTAGGGAGACTACTCCGTCTGCCTCTCCGGTTCCATCTAGCCTCTCACTGGAACTAGGACAAGACATTAGAGATGGTATCATGCCCAGTCTCCGAACCAGTAAAGGCATTCCTGAAATGGTGGGACAGCAATATCAGTCTGAGAGAGGGACTATCCCTAGCAGTCAAGAACCCAAACCACGTGTTGTCCTCAGACGCGTCGGATTTGGGTTGGGGTGCGCAGTGGCGATTCTAGGACTCTGAAAGTGGGGGGGCCACTTCAGGGCCAATATAAATTTTGGGGGGGCATTTATTGTTGGTGGCTAGGTGGCACTCTGAAGACAATATTATGTCATTAATGAAATAACAAATGACAATAATAACACCTCATTACTTTCATAACTTGCATTTGTAAAACATATACATGTATGCCTACACAAACATTATGATAATGGAGGTTATTCGTATTACTTAAAAAAAAATATATATGTATTTCTTGCAATATATTTTTAACAAAATCGCAAAAATATGGCAAAAATATCTTCAAAACAAAAATGAATCATGAGTTATGAATGTAATGTAAATATTATGTTGATATTAAAACCCCATGCAAGCATGCATGAAGTAATGCAGCGTTGCCAACAGGGCGAGTTTCCCTTTCCTGAGGTGAAGTAGATTATAGTACGTATATTTAGTGCAGCTTAATTCTACGATTATCATGCCGGCTATCAAATTCATCAACAAAACAGTCTAAATCAATTCCCTCGGCACGTGCACTTTCAATGGACAGTAATGCGATATTACTCAATCTAGCACTGGTCATGGAATTTCTGAGAAATGTTTTCACTAATTTCATTTTTGAAAAACTTCTCTCACAAGAAGCACTGGTAACAGGAAGAGTGACAGATATTAACAATAGTTTGTACAAACAGTCAAATGCAGCCTTATAAGGACTAAGGAATGACAGGAATTGTGTAATGGATGTAGGCTGTATTGGCTCTTTCGTGAGTAATTTCTTCACCAGAGGGATCTCATATTGTAAATCATTTTGACTGACCGAGTATGCCATTGCATATGCCTTCAAGTCTTCTTCTAACAAGAATGTCTGTCCTCCAGGACAGAGAGCTGAAATACCACAGAAAATTGCATTTGACTCTTTGGAGAAACGACGGTCTAATTCACTAATTAAGCAGTCTAGGACTTCATAGAAAATCCTGATGTGTTGCACATGACATGGAACAGAAGATCCTTGACCACTTGTTTCAAACACGATAAATCCATCAAGCTTACGAGGTTTCTTTACCCGTTTTCTTGTTGTTGTTGGTGTAATGCAGCATTTCCTGCAGAGTTCATTAACCTTCTCAGAGTAATGGTCATTCAAGTCAGAGTTGCGTACATTAACTAAATGTTCATGGAGTGACGAAATTAGATTTGCTGCTTTTCCTAGGTCTGCTTGTTTATCCTGCAGCTGTGTAGACACTTTATTAACTTTTCCAAGAATATCTGTGAAAAATTGCAATAAGTAAACAAACTCTGCATCAATCTGGGCAAGCAAACCGTGAGCGGATACAGCTCGGGCACCAGTGTCATCTTCAGAAATTTCCTTCAAAAGTCTCATTATGCATTGCAGACGGAGTAGAGCATTTTCACACGAAGTGGCCCGACACCACCACCTTGTGTCACTGAGATGCTGCAGTTCTCGTACTTGTTCTTTAGGCAACATTTCACGCTGTATCAAAATGAATTTCTCATGAACTACCGAGTTACTAGCAAAGATATAGAGTTCTTCAAGCAAACTAAAGAATTCAGCAGCTTCGGGTACATACTTTGCAACATTTATCAACACTAAATTGAGCCTGTGTCCATAGCAGTGTATATAATATGCAAAAGGAGCTTTATCACGAATTCGTTTCTGAACACCACTAATCCCTCCACTCATCACTGATGCCCCATCAAATCCTAATCCTACAAGAGAAGATTTGTAATCCAACCCCAGTTTATCCAAACTCTTCAAAATAATATCTGTGATAGAGGCAGCATCCAACAAGTCCATCTGAGTGAAAGAAATGAAGCACTCCTGAATACAATTTGCTATTTCATCATAAAATCTAATAACTAATGCCAACTGCTCTGCCTTACTAACATCCTTGGCTTCATCAGCTTGAACAGAAAAGTAATGACATGACCTAACTTTTTCTGCAATTTCTTCCTTCACCATACATGCAAGTGTGTCAATCATCTCATTCTGTATTGCAGAACAAGTGTATTTTTCATTTTTTGGACCACTTTCTACTCTATCAGCTATAATAGGATCACGTTTAGCAGTGAATCTGAGAATCTTACGAACATTTCCTGGATTCAGTTCATCATCACCTTCTCTATGTCCTCTCTGCGAAATGTCTTGTGTTACAGTCAACAGGATTATTTCACCTAATGTCTTTATGTAATGACGATTTTCAAGAACTTTCTTCTGGTATGCCTCACTTATACACTGAGCAATTGATGTTTTATCAGCTTTATTTCGTTGATAGTCCGCCCATGCAATACAAGAAGTTTTGTGGCACTGAGAGGAAATGTGCTTTTCGATGGCACCATCTTTTCCATGTGCTTTCTTCCATCGTCTAAAGCCACTCTTTATGAATGCTTCATCTGCATTGCCATATGTTCTTGGAGCAAAGTGCCTGCATGCAAAACAGAACATTGCATCTCGTTCTTTAGAATATTCAGCCCATTCATATTTGTCGAACCAAGCCCCCACAAAAGACCGAGCATGAGACTTTCCTTCACTATGCCTTGGATACTCTTTTAATCGTACCTGAATAGGATTCTCAGAAGCAGATTGAGAAATGTCAGCTGGTGCAGAATCTTCCTTTTTCTGTTTCTTTGTTGGATGATCACGTGAACTTGATCTTGCAGGATTGCCAATACTTTCACGATCACAGTCTCCCTCTGACTTCTTAGCAGGTTTATCAGATTCAAGGTTTACTGTCAATGGTGTATCACATTCACTGCATTTTTTTAATTACAAATTTATCCATGATTGTCTATAGTACAATAAAATTATCTGTGATAGTAAGTTCTGAAAAAAAAATAAATTAAATCAAATAATCACACGTAATTCACAATTAACACAACACACCTGTCACCACAGAAAAATGTGATAAAATTTGCGGTTTTGCCGACTACCGACTGGAAGAATAGAAGATGATGACAGCACGCACACACACACACTGTCACACACACACACACACACCCACACCCACATATATATATATATATATATATATATATATATATATATATATATATATATATATATATATATATGGGTGTGGGTGTGTGTGTGTGTGTGTGTGTGTGTGTGTGTGTGTATAACATGTATACAGTATAATAAATATATGCACATATAGGCCTACACTATCACTGCCAACATTCACGAATCACAAAAATTATGATACAATTAGGCCTAGACGATTTTTATTATTATAGGAATTGTTTTCTATGTAAAAATAAAATGGGGTTAATTGTCACCGACTCACCAGCTACTTGTATTTTGGCCTATTTAGTTATTTTCTTTCAAATATGGCTAACGACAATATTTATATTTGGCTTTTGTCAGATCTGTTTGTGAAAAGGTTAACACTGGGTTGAAGGGTTAAAACTTGAGTTGGGATATAGACCTACATCATATAACAAAAAAATTAGTGTACATTGTTTGCTACTTTACACCCGCCTGTCAGATTCTTCTCATTCTTTTTCTAAGATTTCGTATAATTATTTTTTTACTCTATTTTCGTATCCGCTTCTTATGTGAAACACCCACATACTGTACATAAAGATCGAATATCTTATAGCCACTAGTCTACTCCCACTTTGTATGAGACGAAATAATGAATACCACTTATGCTCAAATGCACTTATGCACAAATAATTATGCTTTAGACACTCAATAAGACACTAATCGGGTAAAAACTGACTTGACCGGCTCACAGTCTCACAGAAACGGACTACATGTACTGATCACATCATCACATCATACATGGAAGAAACATACGCGTCTGATTCGCGTCACACAAACACAAGCGGGCGAGGAGGACGGAGGTGTAAAAAAAATTCCAATAATTTTAATCTAGCAACGTTACCATCTTTTTTTTTTTTTTTTGTGATTACGTCTAGTTATTGTGATAGGATGGGATATTTGAGTGTATATATAGTATACTGTATAATTTATAAGGTATATATTTATATTATATATCATATTATATTATTATATATGCCTAAACTAAGCTTATTTAGAATTAGGATATGGAAACAAAAACTGGGGGGGCCAAGCTGGGGGCCAGCCAAAAAACTGGGGGGGGCCATGGCCCCCCCTGGCCCCCCCCTAGAATCGCCACTGGGGGTGCGACCCTGGACGGTCGGGAATGCTCGGGTCTGTGGACCTCAAGTCAGAAGAGCATGCACATCAACGGCAAGGAGTTATTAGCAGTCCACTTGGCCTTGATGATATTAGAAAGCTTCTTCGAAACTTAGTGGTAGAGGCAACTCGGACAACACCACAACTTTGGCGTACATCTCCAAGCAAGGAGGCACACACTCTTTCACGCTGCTCGAGATCGCAAGGGGCCTTCTCTTATGGTCAAGAATTCGAGGCATCTCCCTGTTGACGAGATTCATCCAGGGGAACTTGAACGTCTTGGCAGACTGTCTCAGTCGGAGGGGTCAGGTGATACCCACGGAATGGACCCTCCACAAGGACGTGGGCAAGAGTCTTTGGGCTACTTGGGGTCAACCCACCATAGACCTCTTTGCCTCCTCGTTGACCAAAAGGTTACCAATCTATGGCTCTCCAGTCCTAGATACAGAAGCAATCTACATAGACGCGTTTCTACTGGATTGGTCTTTTCTGGACTTAAATGCATTCCCACCATTCAAGATAGTCAATAAGGTACTGCAGAAGTTCGCCTCTCACGAAGGGACAAGGTTGACGTTGGTTGCTACCCTCTGGCCCGCGAGAGAGTGGTGCACCGAGGTACTTCAATGGCTGGTAGACTTTCCAAGAAGTCTTCCTCTAACGGTAGATCTGTTACGTCAGCCCCACGTAAAGAATGTCCATCAATGCCTCCCCGCTCTTCGTCTGACTTCCTTCAGACTATCGAAAGACTCTCAAGAGCTAGAGGCTTTTCGAAGGAGGCAGCCAGTGCGATTGCAAGAGCTAGGAGAGCTTCTACCATTAGAGTATACCAGTCGAAGTGGGAAGTCTTTCGAGACTGGTGCAAGTCAGCATCTGTGTCCTCGTCCAGTACCTCTGTAGCCCAAATCGCAGATTTTCTTTTACATCTGAGAAGGGTTCACTCCCTTTTAGCTCCCACGATTAAGGGCTACAGGAGCATGTTGGCTTCGGTCTTTCGACATAGAGGCTTAGATCTTTCCAACAATAAAGATCTCCAAGATCTCCTTAAGTCTTTCGAGACCTCTAAGGAACGTCGTTTGGCAACTCCTGGATGGAACTTAGACGTGGTCCCAAGGTTCTTCATGTCAGACAGGTTTGAGCCATTACATTCAGCCTCCCTGAAGGATCTCACCCTCAAGACACTTTTCCTAGTGTGCTTGGCTTCGGCTAAAAGGGTCAGTGAACTTCATGCCTTCAGTAAGAACATCGGCTTTTCTACAGAAAAAAGCCACTTGTTCACTTCAACTTGGTTTCCTGGCCAAAAATGAACTGCCTTCTCGTCCTTGGCCTAAATCTTTTGATATTCCTTGCTTATCAGAGATCGTAGGCAACGAACTGGAAAGAGTATTATGTCCTGTTAGAGCTCTTAAGTTCGATTTAGCTCGTACTAAGTCATTACGAGGGAAATCTGAGGCATTATGGTGCTCAGTTAAGAAACCTTCATTGCCTATGTCAAAGAATGCTTTTGTCATATTTTATCAGATTTTTTTAATACGAGAAGCTCATTCTCACTTGAATGAGAAAGACCGATGTTTGCTTAAGGTTAAGACGCACGAAGTTAGAGATATAGCAACCTCCGTGGCCTTCAAGCAAAATAAATCTCTGCAAAGTATTATGGACGCGACTTTTTGGAGAAGCAAGTCAGTGTTCGCGTCATTTTACTTAAAAGATGTCCAGACTCTTTACGAGGACTGCTACACACTGGGTCCATTCGTTGCAGCGAGTGCAGTAGTGGGTGAGGGTTCTACCACTACACTTCCCTAATTCCAATATCCTTTTAATCTGTCTCTTGAAATGTTTTTAATATTGTTTATGGGTTGTTCGGAAGGCTAAGAAGCCTTTCGCATCCTGGTTGATTTGGCGGGTGGTCAAAGTCATTTCTTGAGAGCGCCCAGATTAGGGGTTTGATGAGGTCCTGTTGTATGGGTTGCAACCCTTGATACTTCAGCTCCTGGGAGTCTTTCAGCATCCTAAGAGGATCGCTGGGCTCCGTGAGGAAGACAGACTTACAAGGCAGAGTAATCGTCTAAGTCAACTTCCTTACCAGGTACCTATATATTTTGGTTTTGTTATATTGATAACGGTCAAAATGAAAAAACTCTTAGCTTATACGCTGTAAACTTAATTAACTCTGGTCTCTACCCACCGCCTTGGGTGTGAATCAGCTATTATATATTCACCGGCTAAGTTAAATATTTAAAAATGATATTTTAATTATAAAATAAATTTTTGAATATACTTACCCGGTGAATATATAAATTAAATGACCCTCCCTTCCTCCCCAATAGAGACACAGCGGGACGAGAAGAATTGAAGGTTTTGTTTACATGCAAGAGTGGTATCTGGCCGACAGTTGGCGCTGGTGGGCACACCCGCAACCTTCATAGCGATCGCTTGCGAGTTTTTTTAGTGTGTTTTCTGTCGAGCCGCAGAGTTGCAGCTATTATATATTCACCGGGTAAGTATATTCAAAAATTTATTTTATAATTAAAATATCATATTGTCTCAAAACATTTGTAATTTCAACTTACTGCCGTAGACTGAAATAGATAGTACTGTTGCATATGTGAAAATGCAAAGATCTGACAATATTAAAATATGAATGGACAGTTTTATGCCAGTTTTCCATAACCATTTGACCATGTATCAAATTTCACTCTGTAAGAACAAGAAAACAAACCTGTTATAAGAAATTTAATCTAAAACCAATGGGATAGTTTACGAGTTCACAGATTACGATAATCCCTATAAGCAGACCAGTGGCAGTAGTGTTTTTGTTAGATTTAACTTTACTCAATATTTGATTTTTTTAAGGTTAACCTAAATAGCAAATTTTTAGTGAAGGGTAAAACGTTTAATAGGACGAAGGTTTAAGAAGTTGAACTGCTATGTGGAAAAAGACAAAACTGACACAGTAAAGAACATAGTGTATCTACAGTGACCAACTGACACAGTAAAGAACATAGTGTATCTACAGTGACCCATGCAAAACTTGGTTACAATTGGTGTCTATTGTCTATACATTTGTACACTATAGTACTGTACAACTAACATAACCACAGTAGTAAGGATTAGTTATGTGGAATCAATTTTATTTGTAATATTGCCATAAGGAATAGGTAGTAAAATTTTAAAAGAAAGTAAGTTCAAGTAAGTTACATTAGGTACACATCCACATAAGAAAAGTAAGCAGCGCAAAAACTTACAATGAGTGCATGTAAATCGGGACATTACCTGGTAGTGGTTTACAGCTTGGGGAAAAAGAATTGTCCAAGATGAGTTTCTAATTAAAGTACTGTAAAATACCTTCACCATAGGCTACTACTCAGGTTAAATCCTAAGAAAATAATTTAGAGTTAAAATTTTACGCAACTTATATAATAAAAAATTTACATTAATGTGTTGAATTAATTTAGCATTTTTTTTTTCACTTGAAGATTCTTGGTTACAAGGACATTCCCGTCAAAAATTTAATTCTCTGTTAAGAAAGAACCCTGATGCAAAACATCATTGACTTGCAACCAACTCAAGTACTGTCCATCTGCACTTGAAACTGATGAAACTTACTCAAATTATAAGTAAAAAAGAAAAATTAATGTTCCAAATGCAGTATTTTAGGTATAAGTAATGCCTCAAGATACACAATTATTTCGCTTTGGTATCAAGAAATGTTTGTATTACGATTCATGATTTACTTCTAATTCGTCTGTATCATTCCAAACCGCACAAAAACACCACATTAAATTTTATGATAAAGCTATTATAGTACAGTATAACCACGATGAAATACTGTACAGCCAAATACATTTTGAGTCCTTCAATATACCTAGTTCAACTGTTAATACCTGTAAATTAAGTAGTTATTAGAACATCATGCAATAATAAAAGGAAAATAATTCAATACATACAGTGCAATACTGTATATATACAAAATATGCAATGCCATATGCACTCTACTATTATTCTAGTTACCCTTACTATAGAAAGATACGTTTTCTATTATGTATAAACAACTCGATTTCTTCAACTGAGCACATATTTGTCATGGGTGACTATTTTATTCTAGGTCTGGCTAGCAAATCTCTTTTCTTATCATGAAACATTTTCTGCAGTGCGAGTCTGAAAAATCTTTCCATCTCATTTCGCAGAGTGGAAATTTCGTAAGCATTAGGGTATTATTTTACTGTATTACAGGGCAATGTAACCTAGGAAAAAAACTACTTTTTTCTATAGTGTGGAGAATTTTTTAATGGTTATGTTCTGAGTGGGAACTTAGTCCGGGAAAGTCTCCTTATAACAGTTACACAAAGTTCAACAGGGGAGGATAGGAGCACTTACTCTCGGGGCACAAACACCCTGCTAATACTTTACTGTCACAATTCACTAACCATCACTCAAATACAAAAGGGGGAATTTACTGTCCAGAGGCCGGAGTACTCCACACGTAGAATATATATGTAATTTTATGGCCTACTCTAGCTTTGTCAGGTCTATAGTCATCTCATTCTCAGGCTCTGTTCCGGCTCCGTCCCAGCTACCCCAATGAAATGCTGGACAGTTATTTTACGTTAATGTAAGGTAGACAAAATCCAAAATGGGAGCAGTGATGTAAAGTAGTTTAAAAGTTTAAAGATAAGGATCTTTACCTTCGAAGCAAATATATTAATGCAAAGTACCTCGCTGTTACCACCTATAGACTTACTCTTTAAATATTGGGTATTTTGTCCCGGAATCAACTATTCATTTCACACATTAAAATAAATGAGGGAGCAAAAATACTAAGGAGGTTTGATTAACCTAATATTGATTTATTCACAAATTTACATTGAAACAAAACGGACATCTTAACAAAGACAAAATGGAATCATAAAAATGCAATTCAAAATGATGAAAATTAGTTAGTTAGACACGTGGTCTGCAACAATCAAAATCAAAATGGGGTCTGGCACGTGGCCCACGTGACCCAGAGACTATGCTAGTCTCCAAGCAAGAAATAATAATGGAAAAATATTTACACACAATCCCACCGCACACAGTCCGAATATTGTAATTAGCCAGGTACCCTATCAAATTAAAATTAGTCTAAGCTAATAAAAAATGGGGGAAAACTAAATGGCCATTGATGTAGTACCTGCACTCCTTTGAAGTTTAGTCCTATGCCCGTGATAGCTGTTGACCTGGTTGTCGCACTAATTTCTTGCCTGGCTCACCCCAAGAATTCTCACTGTAGCTGTAACTAGGTACATCAGGGTCCTCTTCTTCTCAATCTCTCCGACCGGCAGCAACCTTTTGTGAGTCGAGTTTTGGGAGAGAGAGTGGGGTGAGCCAGAAGTGGCCGGGTTCAATGACCAGGCAGGTCAGCAGGCCAGGGCAGCTCCTCGTAGAATGTGCCGACACTACGGTCGAAGAGATCACCTGGCTTCACCTTTCCAGACAGGTGAGGAGCTCGATGCGCATGGTAATCCATTGGGGTTGCCATATTGGGACTTCAGGACAGTGCAATATTTTGTTGCAGGGAGTGCAGAGGAGGCAGGATTTTGTACTAAATACTTAGAGAAATCTTGCTGCTCTGAGGGAGGTTATATATACAATAATCCTACCTATTCTGGCTTGCTAAAAAATAATATTTAAAATGATTAATTAGCAATGGACTGGTACGATGGGCATACATCTTAAAATTAACAAACCTTAATTGGTATTGAGAAATATAAGATGCATTAATTTAGCATTATTGGAATTTGTATCAAAAAGGCAGTTTATGAATTTAATCTCGACCCATGTAGTTAAGGAAAGAACCAACATACGCCGGGGTTACCACTAAGGCCATCTGTTGTGCGTATCTACGCTGTGACGTCACGAGCTTGGCGTGCGCCACTGTCAACAAGTTTAGATTAGTCTTCCCTATATTTCGTTAAAGAAAACTAGATGTAGGAGAGAATTTTAAGGGGTAGCTATAGTATTAGTAGAAGAGAGCTAAAAATACGATTAAAAGAAGAAGAGTGAAGAAAATTCTTCACATATAGAAAACATTCCGCTCTCTTCGAAAATAACACTTGTTCCCGTCGCAAATGAATAGTTTCAGAAATATATATATATATATATATATATATATATATATATATATATATATATATATATATATATATATATATATATATATATATATATATATATATATATATATATATATATATATATATATATATATATATATATATATATATATATATATATATATATATATATATATATATATATATATATATATATATATATATATATATATATATATATCCTACGATAATGGGGGACCTCCAGTGGGAACTCGGGGTTTTGGGTGGGGAAAACATACTGGGGAAACTATATATATATATATAATGGTAAAACAAGCCTTTTCTTCTCTATGCATTACCTTCTTGGATGTATAATAAACACATCTTATCTATCATTTAAAAAATGATTTATTGTGGGGTACGCTATCCTGACTTCTTTATCTCATCAGGAAATCAACACGGAAAATAAAACTAGTTGTGTATAGTTGTTTGTCCGAGGGTGTGGACGTGTGTTTTAATGCTCTGTATCGAAACTGGCTTTAAACGGAATCATTGTGTATCTCGTTGTTTATACTATGAAAAATCTCTTTGTGGGTGTTTGCTAGTATTGATATTAGTGAAATATAGTGTTAAAAATCAGTAGTTTCCTTGTATAGTATGTGAGGTCTGTAGCGAAAGGCCTGACCCAGCAGTTTTGTGTTGGGGCGTGGCTACTTGAAAAGTCATTGAAAAATGACTCAATATGCCCTTCTCTAGAAAACGAAAAGAAAAACTTAATCCCGTGAATGATTTCGATCTATTTGTGACTGAAATCGACATGGTACTCCAAGGAAAAGAGGAAAATATAATGGCAGCAGCTAATGAAGAATGTGATAACAGAGGCAATCATGGCATGTGTGGGCACTGTGAGTCCTATGTCGCTGATGGGATACAATGCGATGAATGCCGAAGATGGTACCATGATGAAGAAGCTTGCTCTAATTTAAGGGATGGTACATGTAATCTTTTACATAGCAGGAACATCATTTATAAATGTCCAAGATGTGTTGAGATTGCAAATCCCAATGGTTCATGGGCCAGGCAATCATGGGAAGACATGATGAGACTAAGCATCAACATAGAAGAGATGAAGGTAAATGTACAACAACAGATGTCTGGTTTTATGGATATGATAACTGCTCAATACACTGATATGCGTCAAGAAATTGTTGAGCTGAAAGAGAAACTTATGGAATACGAACAAGAGAATGTGACCAAGACCACATATGCAAGCAAGTTGAAATCAAGAAAAACTTTGGTTATAAAATCTACGGAGGAAAATACGAAGGCTTCAGAGATCAAGAAAACTATCATGAAGAAGATAACCACGAATGTCGAACAGGTCAGAACCTCTAAACAAGGCCACTTGGTAGTTAATTCTGCTGATAAAGCTGGGTTAGAAAAGGCTAAAAATGACTTAGAAGAGGTCAAGAATGACATTAAGGTAGAAGTAAATAAAAAGGATCTACTTGAACCGAAGATCAAGGTCTGCAATATTGATGAAAATGAAGATGATATAATTGCCAGTATAATGGAGAAGAATGAATGGTTGAATGATATTTGTGAAAATGAAGAGGACTTTAAATTGATCAGGGAGTTTAAATCAAGACAAAGCGGCAAATTACATGTCATTATAAAGTGTAGTCCAACTATCAGGAAAGTCTTCAGTAAAAGGGATGATAGAGTATATACCACGCTTGGAGGATGCTGCAAAATTTATGATTCCTACAATGTATTTCAGTGTTATAAATGCCAGGAATTTGGTCATACTGCCGAAAATTGTAGCAAGACTCAGGTATGTGCCAAGTGTAGCCAGGATCATCGAACCACGGATTGTACTGTAAATACGTTAAAGTGTCATAACTGCACAGTGAGGAATTACAATGATACAAATCATAAGACATATGATGATACCTGTAAAGTATACAAGGAGGAGCTTACCAGGATAAAAAATAGAACCGATCATGGAGTCTAGCCCATTGGTTAAGTGTGGTCTGATAAATATTCAATCGGTGGGGAATAAAACCATAAAGATTAACGAAATGGAATTAGATTTATGCTTATTAACGGAAACTTGGTTGCAGGGAAATATTAGTGATAACTCAAAGATTCAGGAGATGACGCCGTGTACTCACGATTTCTACCACATACCAAGAAAGGACAAAACTGGAGGAGGTGTGGGTGTCTTTGTGTCGAAAACCTTCTCTAGGGTTTCTATCATGAATGAAATTGTATTTGAAACGTTTGAATATATCTGTTTAAAACTGACAAGAAACAATAAGGTATTGAATATAATATCATTATATAGATCACCAGGGAGTAATATGAGGAAATTCATTGAAGAATTTAGTATTCTTGTGGGTGTGGTGGACGATGTTAAAAATACATTAATTGGTGGTGACTTTAATTGTTGGGTAGATGATGAAAACGGTTATAAGACTAAAGAACTCAAGGAAGTATTTGAGATGTTTAATTTAATAAACAGTGTTTCGGTATCAACGTCAGTAGGTGGTCATACACTCGACTTGGTCATATGTGGAAAAGACTCAGACCTAATAAAAAACCTTGAAGTGGAACCAGACTTTGAGATCTCAAAAACACATAAACTCATTACTTTTGATGTTAATATAGATTGCACCAGAGTATTGAAAAAAATGGATCACATATAGGGAACGGAAAAATTTTGATGCTGAGAATTTTATTGAAGCTAGTGTAGCGCAAATGTCTCGTGAGAACACACAATGTGAACATATGGTAGACAGAGAATGTGTTGGGTGTTATACCAAGAAATACAACGACAATTTTGGAAAAATGTACGATACCATGTGTCCCATAAAGAACAAACAAATAGTTGTGCGCAAAAATGTTAGATGGTATAATAGTGAGCTATTACAGGCAAAAAGACACAGACGTAAGATGGAAAGTAGATGGAAAAGAGCCAAATCCTCACAAGCCAGAAATCTATATAATAAGGCCAGAAATGACTATAACATCCTGTTAGAAAAAACTCCAACGGCGAATGTAAAAAAAAAACAATAACATGAAGGACTTTCACAAAAACCTTGATGATTTGATGGGTTTAAAGAAAAAATATGTCTTGCCTGACAATGTTTGTGCAGAGAGATTTGCTATATTCTTCAATGAAAAAATTGATAAAATCTATAGAGGTTTCCCCCAAAATCACATGGAAGGACAGTCAGCTATGCCAGTGAAGGAGGGAAAGCAGTTAATAAAATTTAAGGAAATAAATATGTGCGACTTGTTAAAGGTTATGTGAGAGATGAAGAATACATATTGTGGAAACGACCCTTTCCCAAACAGTTTAATAAGTGAAGCTCCAAACAAGCAAGTTGTATATAATATTTACCTGAACATAATTAACCTAAGTATATCACAATCCTGTTTTCCTAGCTGTGAAAAAACTGCGTTGATCAAACCAATTTACAAAGGAAAAGGTGATGTAAACGAGCTAAATTCATATAGGCCTATTTCAAATTTATCCTACATGTCAAAAGCTTATTGAAAAGGTCATAAGTGAGCAATTATGGGCGCATATTGATGAGTTAGAGGTATTCCCAGAAAATCAATCGGCCTACAGAGCTAATCATTCTACAGAAACTACCTTATGCTCAATAATGAATGATATGATAGGATTAGCTAATACAGACGCCATTTATCATGTCTTCCTTTATAATGTTATCAGTATGCTTAATAGCCCTGACCCAGTTTTCCTTGCAAATCTGAAACAAAGTCGTTTTGGATATGTTGGTCACATCTGTGACACGTTTGATTGCTTGGTCAATTACAAATTGACAGTTTCATCATAACTATGGTACACGTACTATTCAGAGCTTGCGTACCATGTACAATAATGCCCGTACAATGTACCATAATTTCAACCTCTCTCTCTCTCTCTCTCTCTCTCTCTCTCTCTCTCTCTCTCTCTCTCTCTCTCTCTCTCTCTCTCTCTCTCTCTCTCTCTCTCTCTCTCTCTCTCTCAAAAGAAAAAAAGGTCGGAAAGTCTTTCAACGGACAATGAAGCTATGAGTGAAGAATCTGACCTGGGTTAATACCTGCAGATTAACTCATTTAACGTGTCGGTGTGTCACCTTTGAGGAGTAAAGGTATTTCCTTCAAATAAGAATAATCTTGTTTTTGACTTGCAGGTGTGGGGAAACCAATTAACCAAATCTTAATCCTTAGCCCGTGTCTGGATGGCCTGGAAGGTCCAAGTAATCTACTATGATGGTTTAAACTATCTGTGAACTATTGAAATTTGAAATAGAATAATCGATCTACATTTCCACTTTGAAATTATTATAAAAGAAATTGCATTTGTAAAAACCATTTAAACTATTGGTGCCGCGGTTTATTTCTTCCAGAGTAGCCCAATTTCAGCCAAGTAGCGGCACCCTTTTATAACCCGCGGCAAGGTGTTCAAAAGTAGCCCAATTGGGCGGGTAAACCGCGGGTTTGGCAACACTGGACTTAGACATGCCGATGACCCACATAGACTATTCGAAATTAGTGTGAATCATGCAATAGAAGGGAGAACGTTCAGTTATGCTGCACCGAGACTCTTTTAACGACCTTCCACTCGATGTCAACCGAGACTCTTTTAACGACCTTCCACTCGATGTCAACCGAGACTCTTTTAACGACCTTCCACTCGATGTCAAGAATAGCAATAATGTGGCAGCTTTCAAGAAAAACCTGAAGACTTATCTTTTTAGAAAGTGTTATAATAGTGACCTGAAAACTATTAAGCCTGAATGCAAATGCTAACGAAATAACTGATAACGATACAGAGCAAAATATTAACTGGAAAGAAATTATTTTTTCACACACTAAGGCCCGCCTGAACAGACCTTTAGTGTCTGATGGAGGGCGAGAAATAAACCCGTAAAGTAAAGTAAAGTTTGTTATATTTCAACACAACCCGACACCTTCATTTGACAACTATACTGATAATTAACCTTATAGTTATTTTTCGTTATCTTTTAGAAAGCTTATTCTATTTTAGAATTCATACTATGGATTACATAATCTAGTTGGTGCAAACACTGTGGCAAACAATTTTCCCTAAACTATTAACGTATCAGAAATTGTAAAATTCTAACCATACTCCCTGGCCAGAAACATCGACCCCACATAGAGGTGGGAAAAGATGCAGACAAAGAAGTATGGTTAGAATTTTACAATTTCTGATACGTTAACAGTTTAGGATAAATGTTTGCCACAGTGTTTGCACCTATTAGATTATGCAATCCCCAGTAGTATGCATTTTAAAATAGAATAATGCTTCTGCAAGGTAACGAAAAATAATGAAAAAGTTACTTACCAGTATAGTAGACAAATGAAGGTGTCTGGTTGTGTTGAAATATAACAAAACTAGTTCTATTTTCCACGTTGATTTCCTGATGTGGTAAAGAAGTCAAGATAGCGTAGCCCACCATGAAAAAAAAAAAAAAAATGTTGGAAAATGCTTATCATTTTGGTAGTGTCTGGAAGTACTTGTTGCGAATTTTAACTTGAAAATTATAAAAGTAAAAAGAATAGATTAGTGTGGACGATTTTTTATATGATAAATAAAGCGTATTTTTGGGCTCAAGCCATGGCGTCCTGATGGAAGGTTCCTTTTTTGGTAGCTTCCTTGGGTATATAACTACTAAGATATTCCCAGAGAATTTAACCACAGGTTATCACAGAATTCTAACTTCTGGAGCGAGTATCCTAAAGGTTTCCCTTTAAGACATCGTATATCAACAGGGGACGCATGTATTAACGCGCCACATAGCTATCTGCACCTCATACAGAGTTAACACTTCGATATGGAGGGACAGAGAATAGCTGGGGAGCTGTTCCACAGCTAATCCCTTCCGTGGCTACTTTTGGTACTCGAGACGTAAACAAACGGGCGCCACCGCTAGATGACGCCACGTCCATCCTCATCCTTCATTTAGTCCTTGCCTTACTAGTCGGACTTTTCCCTGTGTGATCTTTATCGACTTGCATCTTAGCCATGTCTCTACCCTCGGCCTCGCCTTCTTCTGGAAAGTTGAGTACAAGGTTCCAGTATTGTTTAAATAAGCTCTGACTGTAAAGTAACTTTTACTTTTCGAGATATTTGATGTTTTGTGGCAGAGCTGTGCCTCGACCGGACCGGCCCTTTTATGGCGTCGCTGTTGTTTTATATGCCTTATTTAGATAGCCTCAACAGCGTTTTCTGGCCTCATTAACTAATCGATACTATTAGTTATTTAGTCTTCATAGCTAGGAACTTTTATATCGTGTTTTGACGCCTTTTTATCGGTCATCACTGACCCCATACCAGTTGGCTAGTATAGCCCTAGGCCAGAGCGCCTATATCAGTGTTCATGCATGACATTTATCAGTGTTCCTAGGTTTATTTATGAAGATATTGGCATTATTTTACAATACTATTGACTGTGATGCAAGTGTTTTCGCCTTCAGGGACCATATAAGGGACAGGTTAGATAGTGTGTCTTCCTAACCTAACCTACAAGTAGGACCCCTATATGCTTCCTTCATCCCCTGCCTTAGGGCATCCCCTCTGTGTAGCCTTGCTCCCCCTACCATGTAAGGGGATCAAGCTCATATCAGAGTATTTATCGCTTCTCTGTCCTCCCTAAGGGAATGATCCCCCCTTAGGGTTGCGTCCGAGAATGAGGAACGGCTAGTCCTTCCTCTATTGCTGGGGCTAGGTCTCCGACCTTCCCTGCAATAGCGATACGTCTTCCATCCTTCCTAGTTCAGGGTGTAACATCCCTGCTCTAGGTTAGGTTTTGGAGGGGTTAGTTCTGTACCTTGCTGAAACGATACCCATGCACCGTTTTCAGACAGGCTGCCTTACCTTAGGCTAGGGAGTGTCCTCCCTTCCTTGGTGGCCGCTCTGGTACAGAACCTCCTCCACAGAAGACCCTTCTCTTCTCCCCTCCCCACCTATCTCTTGTATGGCCTAGCCTATACTTAGGTTAGTCTATACTCATCTGTCCCCTGTCCTACAACTCCTCCTTAGGGTGGAGTAATAGGGCTACCTTGAGCTTCTGTGTGCAGTCCGCTCTGGTACATATACCCTTCATAGTGTCCTATGAGGTTAACCACTGGATGCATTCTGTCTACAGGGGTTCTCCCCCCTCTTGGGTGTTCCCTGCCCTCCCTTGGGCTCCCTTAGCCCCCGGTCCTCTGCGGCCCCTGCTTCTGGGTGATAGGGCTAGCCTCTATCATGGGTACACCCACTCAGGTGGGATGCCTTGGGGTCCGTGGCCGGACCCCTACATCCCCCTCTTCTGTCTCTTTCACTATCCTGGTGCCGGTCCCTTGCCGCCTCTACTGTCGGTGATACCCACCTCCTACCTTGGTGACTTACCCCTTGCCCTCTGGGCCGTCAGTCCTCCGTGTGCCGGGGGACTTCCGCCTGCCACCGGCGCCTAGCCGATGGCCTTCCCTCTTTCCTCATAGCTTCAGTCGTCCGTCCACCGGCCGGCCCCCGGAGTGCCGGCATCCGCTGCCGGCAGTCCGGTTCTGCTATAACCATCCTTGTTCCTGTCACCAATCCGGCAACCTCCGGCTGCCGGAGCCGCCGCTCCCCGCCGGCGTGCCGCCGCTGTGCCGGCGGCCGCCACCCTTTTATTACTCTTGACTTCTATATTGTCTTCCCTAATGCCAGAAACTCTGCTGGAGCGGCCTCCGGCGTGCCGGAGCCTTCCGGAGGCGTCAAGGCGACTTGCACCCCCTTCTACTAGCTATCATCTGATGTTGATAGCCCTACATCGCAACCAGATGGTTTGATTACATAATGGATAGGTATTGCCTTACCGTTCCATTAGTAACCATGCTGTCTTCTTGCATATCACAGATTTCCAGCATGTTACGTGTATCTTAGCACGGCCGGTTACCGGAAACCGTTACCCTATGGGATCTTCTACGTTCCCAATCCTTGGGTCTGAGTGGCCTCAGTCCCAGTTCTATATCCTTGGCAATCCCCACTAGAATTCCCACTGCCTTCACGGCATGCTATGCGGAATTCTGCCCTGTGTCCTCGGTCACAACAAATTGCCTACGGATAAGGTTACGGTAACCGGCCGGGCGGGTTACACGGCGGATGTGTCTATCTCCTTCTTTTCCGCCCACTCTCTGAACGTCACAGTATTTCTACCACTGAATATTAGGTTAAAGATTAATCACTTAATACTTAACCTTAAAATAGAAGTCATCCTTATGACTCCCCCATACTCATGTCCTCTTTCTCTTACAGGAGGAGTACGTGAAGTGCGACCATGGCTTCTGTGGAGTGAAGCGCCCGCACTTTTATGGGCACACGGCGTGTAGGACTCACGCCCCTTGTGCAAACAAAAAAGGTGATCTGAAGTTCTGGGACCCACTGAACTGTACGGTCTACCAGGAACGCCTGGTCGAGGCGTTCAATAACCCTCCCTCAGCGGAGGTTAGGGACGCTTCTCGAGAGAAGCTACGCAAATGGGTGCGTGGCTTCCAGAAGAACGCCACTGGACCGTACCTTGCCACCGAAGACTTGAGGGCCTTACTGTTCCCAAAGGCATCCCCAGACTCTGTGGTCCCCAAGGATCAGATCCCCACCGTCCAGATCACGGTGGAACCCGATGTTGTCATGGCTCAGGCCATGCACGAGTGTCGCCTGGATACCGACAACGCGGAATGTATGTCGGAAGTGTCGGAGACAACGGAGAAGAACCTCATGGCCGAAGAATTGGATTATGAGTAGGACCAAGTGGATTACGCTGGGTCGGAGCAAGAGGTCGCTCCGCCTTCCACCACCACCCCAACTCCTATACCGACGGAAGTATCACTCCCGTCTACCTCCGCCACCCCGGACCCCATCCCAACCAGCGCCCAGGAGATGTTTCGGACGCTCGAAGCCATCATGGACAAGAAACTCTGTGAGACACACGAATACATCAGGACCATGGGAAGTTCCAAGGAGCCGAAAAGGAATTCGGTTAAGGACCTCCCTGCATGCTCGCACGCCAACCCATGGAGGTATGCCGAGCATATGCCGATCGCAACGGGCAGGATCTTCATCAGTGAGAAGGTCGGCTCGGTTGTCCTGGAAGAAGTGGAATTCTTCCCAAGTTTTGAGGCTTACCCGGACTGTTACGTCCGGCTTCGATCCGAACCTGCCTCTAAAGAAGAGACCGAACCTAAGGAGGTGATAGTGTTCGATCTTCCGAAGGCCCAGGCTATGATGGCCAACACCCTTAAAAGTAGGGGTTTTACCTGCTCAAAGCTTCCGGCGTTGAGCAAGAAGCCCCCTTCCTACATCGCACCTGATGATGCGATCCTCCCCTTCATGGAAAAGGCCTTCACAGCGGTACACAGGGCAGTGGAAGAAGGGAAACCTTTCCCTGCACTGGAGGAGTGCAGACCCTTCTCCCTGGTCACTCCCCCCGATGCTCGACACTGGAAGGATGTCCAACATACCTTCGTGGTGGGAAAACTAGATCCTGACGTTGCTGGACGTCAGTTTAACGGAGACCTCCCGAAACTTAATGACCACCTCCTTCGTCGGGAACAAGATACGAAAGAAAGACTTGCCGCATCCATGTCCCTCCAGGTCCAGCTTGACGTCATGGCCGGTGACACTAGAGTCCCCGACCACTACATGGTGCTCGCCAAGACGCATCTGGCGACTGTAGTCAAGGACTTACACAGCTTCATGAAGGCTCGGAGAGCCTGTCGTGAATTCGTGTTCTCAAGTGCCACAGTGAGACACGAACCCCGGAGGCTGATTTCCTCCAACATCTGGGGTAAGCACCTCTTTCCCTCTGGTCTAGTGAAAGAGATTACCGACAAGGCCGCCACGGAGAACAGGAACCTTCTTCACAAGTGGGGCATGTCGAAGAAGAGGAAATCCTCTCAGGACGACGGCCCTCAACCTAAGAGGAGATCCTCCAAGCCGAAACCCCAACAACGTCAACAGAGACGGCAGTTTCCGGGACCCGCTACTCCCCAAGTGGTTGCTCAGCCACAACAGACCTTTCAGCTGGTCACCCAACCGGTCTTGCCCCAATCACCGGTTTTCACCCCTGCCTTTGAGCAACAGACGACTACCTTTCGTCCCAAAGGTTGAGGCTCAAGCAGAGGTGCAGGCAAGAGACGCATCTCGCCGTCCCTCCAGAGGCAGAGGAGGAAAGGGAGCTAGCGGCCGAGGTGGTACACCCTCGGGACACCAGAAGCAATGAAGTGCTTCCGGTGGGAGGAAGACTCCGCCAATTCCAGGATCGTCGGACCTTCGATCCCTGGGCACACAGCATCGTCGACAAGGGTCTAGGCTGGAGTTGGACTCAACCACCCCCAACCTTCCAGCAATTCTTCCAACAATCTCCCCCCCCCCCCCTTCTGGAAGAATATGTCCTAGATCTCTTGAACAAGAAGGTGATTAGGAGGGTAAAGTCAACCAGGTTCCAAGGGAGACTGTTTTGCGTCCCCAAGAAGGACTCAGACAAGCTCAGAGTCATTCTAGACTTATCCCCCCTCAACAAGTTTATAGCGAACAACAAGTTCAAGATGCTGACTCTTCATCAGATAAGGACCCCTCTGCCTCAGGGTTCCTACACGGTCTCCATAGACCTGGCGGATGCCTATTGGTACATTCCAATGAACCACCACGCTTCCTCCTACCTAGGATTTCGACTCCAAAAGGAAAAGCTACGCCTTCAGGGCCATGCCCTTCGGCCTCAACGTGGCCCCTCGGATCTTCACAAAGCTGGCAGATGCCATTGTTCAACAGCTGCGCCTCCGAGACGTCCAGGTGATGACCTACCTCGACGACTGGCTAGCCTGGGCTCCATCGCCCGAGGATTGTTTAAAATCCTGCAACAAAGTCACCCAGTTCCTAGAACACCTGGGATTCAAGATAAACGCGAAGAAATCTCGCCTCTCTCCAGCTCAAAGGTTCCAATGTCTAAGAACCCAGTGGAACCTTCAGTCACACCGCCTTTCCATCCCCCAGAAGAAAAGAAAGGAAATAGCAGGGTCTGTCAAGCGACTGCTGAAATCCAAACGGATCTCAAGACGTCAGCAGGAATGAGTTCTAGGCTCTCTACAGTTCGCCTCAGTGACAAACCCAGTGCTACGTGCACAGCTAAAGGATGCCGCGGGAGTCTGGAGACGTTCCGCATCCATCGCTCGAAGAGACCTCAAGAGACGGCTCCCAAACAGACTTCGGCTGCTCCTCAAGCCGTGATCGGAAGCAAAGGCCCTGAAAAGGTCCATTCCTCTTTAACACCCACCTCCATCACTCAACATCCACACGGATGCTTCGCTGGAGGGTTGGGGAGGTCACTCCCACCAAAAATAGGCTCAAGGCACATGGTTTCCCCTATTCAAGACGTTTCACATCAACATCTTGGATACCATGGCGGTCCTTCTAACGCTGAAGAAACTTTCCGTGCCTCCCTCGATCCATATTCGTCTATCCCTAGACAACTTGGTGGTAGTTTGATGTCTCAATCGCCAAGGCTCAAGATCGCCCCAGAGAATCAGGTGCTTCTGACAATCTTCCGTCTGGCAGAGAAGAAGAAATGGCACCTGTCTGCAGTTCACCTACAAGGATCTCGCAATGTGACGGCGGACGCTCTATCCCGGACAAGTCCGATAGAGTCGGAATGGTCTCTAGACGCAAGATCATTCTCCTTCATCTCTCACGAAGTCCCAGAACTTCAGACCGATCTCTTCGCAACGAGCGACAATAATCAACTTCCTCGATATGTAGCCCCGTCCGAGGACCCCAAGGCAGAAGCAGTGGACGCCATGTCACTGGACTGGAACAGATGTTCCAAGATCTACCTGTTCCCTCCCACCAACCTTCTGCTGAAAGTCCTCTCCAAGCTGAGAACCTTCAAAGGGACAGCGCCCCTAGTGGCTCCCAAGTGGCCCCGGAGCAATTGGTACCCCCTGGTCCTAGAGCTGCAGCCCACGCTGATCCCTCTCCCGGGCCCAGTACTCTCCCAGCAAGTACAGAAGTCGACTGCCTTCGCTTCATCATCGAAAATCAAGGACCTTCATCTCATGATTTTCTCTCCCTAGCCGCGAAGAAAAGGTTTGGGATCTTGAAGAAAAGTCTAGACTTCCTCGAGGAATACAAGACCGAATCCACACGACGGCAATACGAATCGTCTTGGAGAAAATGGGTCTCATTCGTCAAGGCAAAAATCCTACGGAAATCACCATTGATTTTTGCATGTCCTTCTTTATTCACCTTCACGGACAGGGCTTGGCAGCCAACACCATTTCTACTTGCAAATCGGCCTTGACTAGACCACTAATGTATGCCTCCAACTTGGACAATGATTCGTGCCCTCTCAAGGATCTGACTCAGAAAGTTATCTTTCTCTTTGCTCTTGCTTCAGGAGCCCGAGTCAGCGAAATAGTGGCATTATCAAGGGACGAGGGCCACATCCTGTTTACAGATTCAGGTGACCTTACCCTCTTCCCGGATCCGACGTTTCTCGCCAAAAACGAATTACCCACCAAAAGATGGGGCCCTTGGAGAATATGCCCCCTGAAAGAAGATGCCTCTCTATGTCCAGTAGAGAGCCTCAAGGTCTATCTTCATAGAACTTCGGACTTTGGTGGAGGCCAACTCTTTAAAGGAGAAACTTCGGACAGCGACCTGTCACTGTAACAACTAAGAGCGAAAATCACCTACTTCATTCGCAGAGCGAATCCTGACAGTTCACCCGCCGGTCACGATCCTAGAAAAGTTTCATCGTCTCTGAATTTCTTTCAGAGTATGGATTTCGAAAGTCTTAAGAGTTTGACAGGCTGGAAATCCTCGCGTGTTTTCTTCAAACATTATGCGAAACAAGTGCACGAAGTCAAACATTTGTGGTAGCCGCAGGTAGTGTTATGAAACCTGCACCTAACTCTGCATAGAACAGTGAGTTACTTGGGACTCTAACTCCTCGGGTGCCTATGTTGACCCTCGCGTGATACGTAGTGTTTTAAAAAACACTTAGTGCTTTTTCATAGACTGTTCTTCTCCCAGGTGAAATGTCATAGTCCTCACATGAGTGCCGCATGCCTAGAGCATGATGTGTTTTATTTTAATAGACTGACGTTCCTCTGGAACGAGTGCCTACTAATAATTTGAAATTCCATTTCAGATTCAAGAGCAAGTCTTTCATGACTATGTACATTATAATTTATTGTAAATAACTTTTACAATTTTATTGCATTTCCTTAACATGTTCTGCAATGGTGAAATAAAATTTCTATTTTATTACTTGTGCGTCTCAATCCGCTCCTACTTATACTATGAAATACATGACTGTCATAGTTTTATTATCCCCTTCCTCTTATGTCGATTAAGATGACTAAGGGTTCAACCCTTATCATATACTCACTTCTGCAATGTAATATTCCTACTCGAATACTTACTTACATCATACCTTAGAGACCAGACGACTCTATTCACATACAGTGCCTAACCACCACTTGTCTACCTTTGTGAATGTTCCTATATGAATGCCAACCATTCAGTCTTGTCTCCGAGTTCTTCATGTTCTCCCAGCAAGGTGAGTAGCCCTTCGATGACCACTTTGATCTTCGGCATGGTCCGTTGGGACTTCGCTGCCAGGGGGGGCAGGAAGTTTCTTCCCATCGGTTCTCTTATTGAGGTTACTATGCTTATCCTGCCAAAGCCCTAGGCACTTCCACTACAAGGGGAAAATCTACCATGATACATTGATTCTCTGGTACTCTTCCATCTGGACGCCATGGCTTGAGCCCAATAAACGGATTTTGAGCGAAGCGAAAAATCTATTTTTGGGTGAGATAGCCATGGCATCCTGATGGACCCTCCCTGCTACTTCGTTCAGTTTGTCAGGTCCCACCCTGCGCTGCTGTATCATGGTGATCGGCAAGCAACAGGCTTCAGGATGAGGACGGACGTGGCGTCATCTAGCGGTGGCGCCCGTTTGTTTACGTCTCGAGTACCAAAAGTAGCCACGGAAGGGATTAGCTGTGGAACAGCTCCCCAGCTATTCTCTGTCCCTCCATATCGAAGTGTTAACTCTGTATGAGGTGCAGATAGCTATGTGGCGTGTTAATACATGCGTCCCCTGTTGATATACGATGTCTTAAAGGGAAACCTTTAGGATACTCGCTCCAGAAGTTAGAATTCTGTGATAACCTGTGGTTAAATTCTCTGGGAATATCTTAGTAGTTATATACCCAAGGAAGCTACCAAAAAGGAACCTTCCATCAGGACGCCATGGCTATCTCACCCAAAAATAGATTTTTCGCTTCGCTCAAAATCCGTTTATGTTTCCCGAGATTCCCGTAGTTTCAAGTTGTTTTCGTGTTCTATAGACCTTGGTTGTTTTAATGAATATCATCAAGGCTACTTATAAAGTTGGGTTTCCTTCGTGGAAAACTGGACTCTCTCTCTCTCTCTCTCTCTCTCTCTCTCTCTCTCTCTCTCTCTCTCTCTCTCTCTCTCTCTCTCTCTAATAGTCATTACTAAGTGGGAACAAAATCCACATGCCAAACGTTCTCAGCATATTATAATTGTTTATTTATTTTAACTATGGGATATATTTTAATTTTATTTTACCAGCCATCCTACCTCTCAATGGCAATGGAATTATCGGAAATTTAGTTAATTTTGTGTTATTGTTACCACATCTGACCCTTTATATGAATGTTATACTTGTCTTTTATTTATTTATTATTATTATTTTTTTTTTTTTTTTGCTAAGCTGCAGCCCTACTGTAGTTGGAAAAGCAGGATGCTATAAGCCCAGGGGCCCCAACAGGGAAAATAGCTCAGTGAGGAAAGGAAACAAGGAAAAATAAAATATTTTAAGAACAGTGACAACATCAAGATAAATATTTCCCATATAAACTATAAAAACTTTAACAAAACAAGTGGAAGAAATAAGATAGAATAGTGTGTCAGAGTGTACCCTCAAGCAAGAGAACTCCAACCATTCATGAGTGATCTTTAAACCTTTAATTGCCTCCGGGAGTATCTTCAGCTTTTACCCATTTTCAAATTGGGTCCCTGTTTCGATTCGAACATATTCAACATTTCAAATATTTTTTGACTGGTAATATTAAAAAATAAAAACCGATATATCAAAATAAAAGTTTAGTTTCTATTATAGAATGAAAGTAGATGAAAAGATAAATAAATTAATACGAAACACAAAAATAGATAACTGAAAACCAGTGATTAAGATGAGGACGAAATGCAACTACAGTCAAATGAGACTGAATAAACACAAGAAGACTTAGCGAACAGTAGCACATTTCGTGACCATTCTAAGGTCAAGTTGACACCAAGGACTCTGTAAGAGTCCCAGTCACTGAACACGACAGAAAATTCACAGTAGTCTTATAAGGAGAGGTATTGAAACCATGGCTACTGCTGTCACTGCTGATTCTGCTGAAACAACAAGAAATACTGGTCTGAGTGGTAATTTCCCTGACTGGTGATCTCCAGACTGGGGTTCGAGTATCACTCAAACTCGTTCGTTTCTTTGGTCGCTACAATCTCACCATCCTTGTGAGCTAAGGGTGGGGGGGGGAGCTTATAGGTCTGTCTGCTATGTCATTAGCAGCCATTGCCTGGCCCTCATAGGCCCTAGCTTGGAGGGGGAGGAGGGGCCTTGGGCGCTTATCATATTATGTATATATGGTCAGTCTCTAGGGCATTGACCTGCTTGATGGGGCAACGTCTGTGACTGACTTTTCTCTCTTGTTTTTCATCTAGTTAGTTGAGTTAGATTATGGGATTTGGGGCCGGGGAGACCAATTAGTTTGGTGAGTAATTTTTATTTTCCCTTTTTGTTCAAGTTCTTTTTTGTTCTCGTCTATTTTGAGATATTGCAATATCCTCTTACAAATTACTGCATAATTTGCATGCTTGAAGGAGATGGAGAATGTGTGCAAAAAAAAAAAAAAAAAAATTGTTTTTGAAGGAGATGATGAATATGCTCCATCAAACTTATTTTAAGTTTGTGTTTTATGCAATAAAATTTGAGAAAAATTGTGAAGGAAATATGAGTGTGTTTAGACTGGAATTAATCCAAAGGAAATCTTCTCATGAGATGGAAAAAATATAAGGATATATTGAAAAAAAGGCAGCGAATTTAGCAGTTGCTGAAGGGCGCCGTTTTCCATATACTTTATCAGTGGATATTATTTCCTTAGATTTTTTTAAATTCTATTCAGCAGTAAGATTTCATATTTTGTTGATATATTGGGTTAATAGAAACTGGATTACCCTTTTTTTGGTATATATATATATATATATATATATATATATATATATATATATATATATATATATATATATATATATATATATATATATATATATATATATATATATATATATAGGGTAAAAGAATCAATGAATTCATTTTGAAAACTGAATCTCATTCCAACATCTGTCAAATGTCTCTAGATACAGACAGAAAAGGCATTTAAAGGTTTAAAGGTCACTCATGATGACAGAGGAAAGAGACAGTGACATTGCCCTATCAAGCAGGACAATGCCCTAGAGAGTGACTATATATATGCATATAATCAGCGCCCAAGCCCGCTCTCCACCCAAAGCTAAGACCAAGGAGGGTCAGGTAATGGCTGCTGATGACTCAGCACATAGACTTTAGGTTCCCCCCCCCAAACCCCCATCCTTAGCTCACAAGGATGGTGAGGTTACAGCGACCAAAGAAACTAGCGAGCTTGAGCGGGATTCAAACCGCAGTCTGGCGTTCAGCAGCCAGGGAATCTTATTCCATCTGTCAAATGTTTTCAGAAACTGGACAAGTTTCCCAACTTCCAATTTAAAATTATGAAATACGGACTATCACACAGACCATTCTAAGCAATATAGGTTCGCTTGTTGTGAGCGATCAGGTGAAAATCTCCCACCATCACCAACCTGCAGATTAATATGAACTTTAGATTCATTTTATGTATGAGGTTCTACAAAAATTATAATTGAATATTTTAAAAATATATTCTATATAAAACTAAAAATTGGAAATTTAAACTATAACAAATTTCAAAAATCCTGAGATTAAGAAGAGGATAATTGTTAATCATTTACTTATTTTTCTATCTATCTATCTATCTATCTATCTATCTATCTATCTATATATATATATATATATATATATATATATATATATATATATATATATATATATATATATATATATATATATATATATATATATATATATATATATACATATATATATATATATATATATATATATATATATATATATATATATATATATATATATATATATATAATATATGTATATGTATACACACTCAGACATAAACAGGCACATACACCACCACAGAGATTATCCATATTTCTTTCATCTTGAAGGGAGTGTATTACTAGAATCCCATTGAATGTCAAGTGTTGGCCTTTGAATAGCGATGCTTACAGCTTCAGCTATCATGAGCTGGCCATAGTTCCTCTCCTTCTGAACAACGTGTGTTCCTTCAAATCATTCTGTATGAGAGGGTTGCTGGTTGTGGATATCAATATAATATTCGTTTATTGACCCCCGATTTCTGCGTGGTTGCATACATCTTCAGGGTGTCGTGATTCACATATTTCCTCTGGGTAAACCAACACTATATTGATATCCACGACCAGAAACCCTCTCATACAGAATGATTTGAAGGAACACACGTTGTTCAGAAGGAGAGGAACTATGGCCAGCTCATAATAGATGGAGCTGTAAACATCGCCATTTGAAGGCCAACACTTAACCATCAATGGGATTCTAATTATACGCTTCCTTCTACCAGAAAGCCATGTGTGTGTGAATATGTCATATATATATATATATATATATATATATATATATATATATATATATATATATATATATATATATATATATATATATATATATATATATATATATATATATATATATATATATATATATATATATATATATATATATATATATATATATATATATATATATATACATATATATATATATATATATATATATATATATATATATATATATATATATATATATATATATATATATATATTTATATATATATATATATATAAATATATATAAAAATTAATCAATTCATACATACCACTACCAAAGTGACATATATAAGGGTTTCGCTCTGACCAAAGAGCTCATCAGGTGGGTTTTGCCCACATCCATTATTGCAGGCTTAGTTCCCACGACCCTTTCTTCCTTCCCTCTTTTTTTTATTTCCTTTTCATCTCAATTCATAATTCATCAGTACTTCATAAATGTATTATGATAATTCATGACTTATATTTAAGTCGGAAGAATAAGGGAAGCAATTTGAAACCTACTTCAGTTTTCTGGGCATTGAACTTTTGGGTTTTTCCGCCGTGCCAGAGATTGCCCTTCCTACTGAAATAGCTTTCGGCCAACTTCCCTCACTACAGCTATCCTATTAGGGGTCAGTCATGACTTATATTTGAGTCGGAAGAATAAGGGAAGCAATTTGAAACCTACTTCAGTTTTCTGGGCATTGAACTTACGGGTTTTTCCGCCGCGCCAGAGGTTGCCCTTCCTACTGAAATAGCTTTCGGCCAACTTCCCTCACTACAGCTAGCCTATAAGAGGTCAGTCATGACTTGTATTTGAGTTGGATTACTTAGAGAAGCAATTTGAAACCTACTTGTTTTCTGGGCATTGAACTTACGGGTTTTTCCGCCGCGCCAGAGGTTGCCCTTCCTACTGAAATAGCTTTTGGCCAACTTCCCTCACTACAGCTAGCTTATTAGGGGTCAGTCATGACTTGTATTTGAGTTGGATTACTTAGAGAAGCAATTTGAAACCTACTTCAGTTTTCTGGGCATTGAACTTACGGGTTTTTCCACCGTGCCAGAGGTTGCCCTTCCTACTGAAATAGCTTTCGGCAACTTCCCTCACTGCAGCTAGCTTATTAGGGGTCAGTCATGACTTGTATTTGAGTTGGATTACTTAGAGAAGCAATTTGAAACCTACCTCAGTTTTCTGGGCATTGAACTTATGGGTTTTTCCGCCGCGCCAGAGGTTGCCCTTCCTACTGAAATAGCTTTCGGCCAACTTCACTCACTACAGCTAGCCTATTAGGGGTCAGTCATGACTTATATTTGAGTCAGAAGAATAAGAGAAGCAATTTGAAACCTACTTCAGTTTTCTGGGCATTGAACTTACGGGTTTTTCCGCCGCGCCAGAGGTTGCCCTTCCTACTGAAATAGCTTTCGGCCAACTTCCCTCACTACAGCTAGCCTATAAGAGGTCAGTCATGACTTGTATTTGAGTTGGATTACTTAGAGAAGCAATTTGAAACCTACTTGTTTTCTGGGCATTGAACTTACGGGTTTTTCCACCGTGCCAGAGGTTGCCCTTCCTACTGAAATAGATTTCGGCAACTTCCCTCACTGCAGCTAGCTTATTAGGGGTCAGTCATGATTTGTATTTGAGTTGGATTACTTAGAGAAGCAATTTGAAACCTACTTCAGTTTTCTGGGCATTGAACTTACAGGTTTTTCCGCCGCGCCAGAGGTTGCCCTTCCTACTGAAATAGCTTTCGGCCAACTTCCCTCACTACAGCTAGCCTATTAGGGGTCAGTCATGACTTGTATTTGAGTTGGATTACTTAGAGAAGCAATTTGAAACCTACCTCAGTTTTCTGGGCATTGAACTTATGGGTTTTTCCGCTGCGCCAGAGGTTGCCCTTCCTACTGAAATAGCTTTCGGCCAACTTCACTCACTACAGCTAGCCTATTAGGGGTCAGTCATGACTTATATTTGAGTCGGAAGAATAAGAGAAGCAATTTGAAACCTACCTCAGTTTTCTGGGCATTGAACTTACGGGTTTTTCCGCCGCGCCAGAGGTTGCCCTTCCTACTGAAATAGCTTTCGGCCAACTTCCCTCACTACAGCTAGCCTATTAGGGGTCAGTCATGACTTATATTTGAGTCGGAAGAATAAGGGAAGCAATTTGAAACCTGCTCCAGTTTTCTGGGCATCGAACTTACGGGTTTTTCCGCCGCGCCAGAGGTTGCCCTTCCTACTGAAATAGCTTTCGGCCAACTTCCCTCACTACAGCTAGCCTATTAGGGGTCAGTCATGACTTATATTTGAGTCGGAAGAATAAAAGAAGCAATTTGAAACCTACTTCAGTTTTCTGGGCATTGAACTTACGGGTTTTTCCGCCGCGCCAGAGGTTGCCCTTCCTACTGAAATAGCTTTCGGCCAACTTCCCTCACTACAGCTAGCTTATTAGGGGTCAGTCATGACTTGTATTTGAGTTGGATTACTTAGAGAAGCAATTTGAAACCTACTTCAGTTTTCTGGGCATTGAACTTACGGGTTTTTCCGCCACGCCAGAGGTTGCCCTTCCTTCTGAAATAGCTTTCGGCCAACTTCCCTCACTCTAGCTAGCCTATTAGTAGTCAGTCGTGACTGATGACTTTTGAAATTTAGTGGTGAAGCCAAGGGCCATTGTTTTGCCAGGCGGTGAAGCCAAGCGTCATATTTAAGCCGGGCGATGAAGCCAAGCAGGCTAGGCGGTGAAGCCAAGCGCCATTGTTGTGCCGGGCGGTAAAGCCAAGTGTCATTGTAAGCCGGGCGGTGAAGCCAAGCGGGCCAGGTGGTGAAGCCAAGCGCCATTATAAGCCGGGCGGTGAAGCCAAGCAGACCAGGCGGTGAAGCCAAGCGCCATTGTTGGGCCGGGCGATGAAGCCAAGCGGGCCGGGCGATGAAGCCAAGCGGGCCGGGCGATGAAGCCAAGCACCATTGTTTTGCTGGGCTGTAAAGCCAAGCGGGCCAGGTGGTGAAGCCAAGCGCCATTGTAAGCCGGGCTGTGAAGCCAAGCACCATTGTAAGCTGGGCACTGAAGCCAAGTGCCATTGTAGGCCAGGTGTTGAAGCCAAGCACCATTGTTTTGCCTGGCGGTGAAGCCAAGCGGGCCATGACGTGGAGCCAAGCACCATTGTTTTGCCGGGCGTTGAAGCCAAGCGGGCCAGGCAGTGAAACCAAGCATTATTGTAAGCCGGGCACTGAAGCCAAGCGGGCCAGGCGGTGAAGCCAAGCACCATTGTTGGGTTGGGCTGTGAAGCCAAGCGCCATTGTAGGCCAGGCGGTGAAGCCAAGCCGGCCAGGCGGTGAAGCCAAGCCGGCCAGGCGGTGAAGCCAAGCGCCATTGTAGGCCAGGCAGTGAAGCCAAGCGCCATTGTTGGGCCGGGGGTGAAGCCAAGCGTCATGTTTGGGCCGGGCGGTTAAGCCAAGTGGTCCGTGCGGTGAAGCCAAGCGGGCCAGGCGGGAAAGCCAAGCGCCATTGTAGGCGAGGCGGTGAAGCCAAGCAAGCCAGGTGGTGAAGCAAAGCACCATTGTTTTCCCAACCCAAACAGGATGCGCTCATTCATCATTATACAGTTGTTCTTCACCTGCATAGCCAGTCCTTAAGCCTAAAAAAAAAAACCTTGAGCCTAAAAAAAAAAAAAAAAAAGCAATTTAACAATCCTAAGCGCTATTGTTGGGCCAGGCGGTGAAGCCAAGCGGGCCAGGCGATGAAGCCAAGCGCCATTGTTGTGCCGCGCGATGAAGCCAAGCGGGCCAGGCAATGAAGCCAAGCACCATTGTTGTGCCGGGCGATGAAGCCAAGCGCCATTGTTGGGCCGGGCAGTGAAGCCACGCGGGCCAGGCGGTGAAGCCAAGCGCCATTGTTGTGCCAGGCGATGAAGCCAAGCGGGCCAGGCGGTGAAGCCAAGCGCCATTGTTGTGCCGGCCGATGAAGCCAAGCGGGCCAGGCGGTGAAGCCAAGCGCCATTGTTTTGCCGGGCGATGAAGCCAAGCGGGCCAGGCGGTGAAACCAAGCGCCATTGTTGTGCCGGGCAATGAAGCCAAGCGGGCCAGGTGGTGAAGCCAAGCGGGCCAGGCGGTGAAGCCAAGCGGGCCAGGCGGTGAAGCCAAGCGCCATTGTTGTGCCGGGCGATGAAGCCAAGCGGGCCAGGCGGTGAAGCCAAGCGCCATTGTTGGGCCGGGCAGTGAAGCCAAGCACCATTGTTTTGCCGGGTGATGAAGCCAAGCGGGCCAGGCAATGAAGCCAAGCGCCATTGTTTTGCCGGGCGATGAAGCCAAGCGGGCCAGGTGGTGAAGCCCAGTGCCATTGTTGTCCCGGGCGATGAAGCCAAGGGGGCCAGGCGGTGAAGCCAAGCGCCATTGTTTTGCCGGGCGATGAAGCCTAGCGGGCCAGGCGGTGAAGCCAAGCTCCATTGTTGTGCCAGGCGATGAAGCCAAGCGGGCCAGGCGGTGAAGCCAAGCGCCATTGTTGTGCCGGGCAAAGAAGCCAAGCGGGCCAGGCAGTAAAGCCAAGCGCCATTGTTGTGCCGGGCGATGAAGCCAAGCGGGCCAGGCAATGAAGCCAAGCACCATTGTTGTGCCGGGTGATGAAGCCAAGCGGGCCAGGCTGTGAAGCCAAGCGGGCCAGGCTGTGAAGCCAAGCGGGCCAGGCTGTGAAGCCAAGCGCCATTGTTGTGCCGGGCGATGAAGCCAAGCGGGCCAGGCGGTGAAGCCAAGCGGGCCAGGCGGTGAAGCCAAGCGCCATTGTTGTGCCGGGCGATGAAGCCAAGCGGGCCAGGCGGTGAAGCCAAGCGCCATTGTTGTGCCGGGCGATGAAGCCAAGCGGGCCAGGCGGTGAAGCCAAGCGCCATTGTTGTGCCAGGCGATGAAGCCAAGCGGGCCAGGCGGTGAGGCCAAGCGCCATTGTTTTGCCGGGCTATGAAGCCAAGCGGGCAAGGCGTTGAAGCCAAGTGCCATTGTTTTACCGGGCGGTGAAGCCAAGCGGGCCAGGCGGTGAAGCCAAGCGGGCCAGGCGGTGAAGCCAAGCGGGCCAGGCGGTGAAGCCAAGCGCCATTGTTTTGCCGGGCAGTGAAGCCAAGCGGGCCAGGCGGTGATGTGAAGAATTTTCTTCACTCTTCTTCTTTCAATCGTATTTTTAGCTCTCTTCTACTAATACTATAGCTACCCCTTAAACATTCTCTCCTTCATCTAGTTTTCTTTAACGAAACATAGGGAGGACTAATCTAAACTTGTTGACAGTGGCGCACGCTATGCTCGTGACGTCACAGCGTAGATACGCACGTTAGAGGGCCTTAGTGTAACCCTGGCGTATGTTGGTTCTTTCCTTAAACTACATGGGTCGAGATTAAATTCCTAAACTGCACATTTTATATAAATTCCAATACTGCTGAATTAATGCATCTTATATTTCTCAATACCAATTAATTAAGGTTTGTTAATTTTAAGATGTATGCCCATCGCACCAGTCCATTGCTAATTAATCATTTTAAATATTATTTTTAGCAAGCCAGAATAGGTAGGATTATTGTATATATAAACTCCCTTAGAGCAGCAAGATTTCTCTAAGTATTTAGTACAAAATCCTGCCTCCTCTGCACTCCTTGCAACAAAATGTTGCCCTGTCCTGAAGTCCCGATATGGCACCCTCAATGGATTACCATGCGCATCGAGCTCCTCACCTGTCTGGAAAGGTGAAGCCAGGTGATCTCTTCGACCGTAGTGTCGGCCCATTCTACGAGAAGCTGCCCTAGCCTGCTGACCTGCCTGGTCATTGAACCCGAGTACTTCTGGCTCACCCCCCCCCCCCCCCCCGCACTCTCTCTCCCAAAACTCGACTCACAAAAGGTTGCTGCCGGTCGGAGAGATTGAGAAGAAGAGGACCCTGATGTACCTAGTTACAGGTACAGTGAGAATTCTTGGGGTGAGCCAGGCAAGAGATTAGTGCAACAACCAGGTCAACAGCTATCAAGGGCATAGGATTAAACTTCAAAGGAGTGCAGGTACTACATCAATGGCCATTTAGTTTTCCCCCATTTTTTATTAGCTTAGACTAATTTTAACTTGATAGGGAACCTGGCTAATTACACTATTCGGACTGTGTGCGGTGGGATTGTGTGTAAATATCTTTCCATTATTATTTCTTGTTTGAGACTAGCATAGTCTCTGGGTCACGTGGGCCACTTGCCAGACCCCATTTGATTTTTGATTGTTGCAGACCACGTGTCTAACCCATCATTTTTTATTATTTTGAATTGCTTTCAATTTGCATTTCTTTTGATACCATTTTTTGTGTTGTTAAGATGTCCGTTTTGTTTCAATGTAAATTTGTGAATAAATCAATATTAGGTTAATCAAACCTCCTTAGTATTTTTGCTCCCTCATTTATTTTAATGTGTGAAATGAATAGTTGATCACGGGACAAAATACCCAATATTTAAAGAGTAAGTCTATAGGTGGTAACAGCGAGGTACTTTGCATTAATATATTTGCTTCGAAGGTAAAGATCCTTATCTTTAAACTTTTAAACTACTTTACATCACTGCTCCCATTTTGGATTTTGTCTACCTTACATTAACGTAAAATAACTGTCCAGCATTTCATTGGGGTAGCTGGGACGGAGCCGGAACAGAGCCTGAGAATGAGATGACTATAGACCTGACAAAGCTAGAGTAGGCCATAAATTATTGTTAATCCTACGTGTGGAGTGCTTCGGCCTCTGGACAGTAAAATTTCCCCCCTTTGTATTTAAAGAGTGTGGTTAGTGAATTGTGACAGTAAAGTATTAGCAGGGTGTTTGTGCCCCGAGAGTAAGTGCTCCTATCCTCCCCTGTTGAACTTTATGTAACTGTGATAAGGAGACTTTCCCGGACTAAGTTCCCACTCAGAACACAACCATCAAAAAATTCTCCACACGAGAAGCCAAGCGCCATTGTTGTGCTGGGCAGTGAAGCCAAGTGGGCCAGGCGATTAAGCCAAGCGCCATTTTTGGGCCGAGCAGTGAAGCCAAGCGGTCCAGGCGATTAAGCCAAGCGCCATTGTTTTGCTGGGCGATGAAGCCAAGTGGGCCAGGCGGTGAAGCCAAGCGCCATTGTTGTGCCGGGCGATGAAGCCAAGCGGGCCAGGCAGTGAAGCCAAGCACCATTGTTGTGCCGGGTGATGAAGCCAAGCGCCATTGCTGTGCCGGGCCAGGCGGTGAAGCCAAGCGCCATTGTTGCGCCTGGCGATGAAGCGAAGTAGGCCAGGCAATGAAGCCAAGCGCCATTGTTGTGCCGGGCGATGAAGCCAAGCGGGCCAGGCAATGAAGCCAAGCACCATTGTTGTGCCGGGCAATGAAGCCAAGCGGGCCAGGCGGTGAAGCCAAGCGCCATTGTTGGGCCGGGCATTGAAGCCAAGCAGGCCAGGTGGTGAAGTCAAGCGCCATTGTTGGGCCGGGCAGTTAAGCTAAGCGGGCCAGGTGGTGAAGCCAAGCGCCATTTTTCCCAGGCGGTGAAGCCAAGTGCTATTTTAGGCCAGGCGATGAAGCCAAGTGCCATTGTAGGCCGGGCGGTGAAGCCAAGCGTCATTTTACCCACTCAAACAAGACACGCTCATTCATCATTATCAGGGTTTTTTCACTTGCATAGCCAGTCCTTAAGCCTAAAAAAGAACCTTAAACCTAAAAAAAATCCTTAAGCCTAAAAAAAAAAACCTTAAGCCTAAAAAGAAGTTAAGCCTAAAAAGAAGTTAAGCCTAAAGAAAAACCTTAAGCCTAAAAAAAAACCTTATGCCTAAAAAATACCTTAAACCTAAGAAAAAAACCTTAAGCCTAAAAACAAACCTTAAACCTAAAAAAAAAAAAAATCTTAAGCCTAAAAAAATACCTTAAGCCTAAAAAAATGAAGAATTTCGTGATGGCATCAGCTCACCAATTGTAAGGACCAAACCTTACTCTGCTCATCCCAGTTCTTCAACCTTCATCAGCAGCCATTTGATATCGGAACACCTTTCCAGACTGACCTGCTCCTAAGAGGCGCAGCTTCCTTCACTAGCTGATTATCTTGGTCCAACATGTAAGGACAAGACTGCCTACTATAAGAAGCCTAGCTCGTTCCCTCTGCAGAGCCGGTCTTCTAGATTATTTCCCCAGAACCACCCGAAGGTTGATATCCAAAAGAATAGATCTAGATATCCGACCATTTGTACACTTGAGAAACGGCTTGTACTCGTCCATCAAGGTACAGAGCATACTAGAATCAGCGGGGTTTCTTCCCTCAGTAGGCCATTGTCCTCCAGGTTATTCCAAGAGTTCTAATTCAAGCTGGATAGCTAAGCCTTGCATCCTCCAAGCTGGTCAGTCCTTCCAAGTATCCTCCCTCTAGCTGTCTGTCAATCAGTCAGTCCATAGATCCCTGTGGGGTGGGGGGGGGGGATCTCCTTCCTGTGGATGTGGTATCTCGAACTAATCCTGATTGGATTGAGCATAATTATCTGAAGGTTTAGTCCTGGCAAAACTCGGCTGAATCTCCTTTCCCTCACAAAATAAACTGAAATTAAACTTTTTTTTGTTTTTTTTTCTTTCTTTTTTTGGGGGGTTTTTCATTTTTAGATTTTTTTTATTCTTTTTTCATTTTTTATTTTTTTATTTTTTTTATTTTTTTTTTTTCATTTTTTTTATCCATTTGCTGATCGAAGTATTTAAGTACCAGTGAGACTCCTCAGAAGCCATTCGATATGATCAGCTGCTAATTGAACCTGCTTAATGGTACCACTGATGGTGATTAAATTACTATATTCGTGCTTTCGTGGCATATCTATTAAGCTGACTCCACTCTGCCGGGTGATTTCCATCAGCGTCCTTCCTTCCACTCCATACATGGCTCTGTGGAACTTCCTCGGGACATTCAAGTCGACAGCCACATGCCCGTTGAGGCCACAGTCCCTTGTGGTGGTGGCTTTAACCTTTTCACCTTGGAAGGTGATGTGACTACTTTTTGGCTTCTCGGGTTCCAGGTCAAACACGATAGGTTTTCTAGTAGTTTTTGCAATCTTTTCTTCCTTTTGCTTCTCCTCCTCCTCCTTCTCCTCCTCCTCCTCGTCCCTGGAAGTTTCCTTTTCGAGCTTCTGCTCTTCTTGGCGGTTGTTGGTGTCAGGGAGAGCGCCTTTTGAGGCTAGTAGCCAGCCAAGTACCTGACCCACACCAGATGCCCCTGCAACTTCCTCCTTTTCAGCCTTACGTCCGTTGGGATCCTGGTCCTCTGCCTCGACTACTTTTTCCTCACCTTTATTGTCTCTGACATCCTTTTGGACATTTGTCTTCTGACCATCCTTAATATCCATCTCGGTCGAGATTTCTAAACTTGTCCTGTTAAGTCTCACTTTCCTCATTCCAGGTCTGTTTTCTTTCATCTTATCTCCCCCTTCAAGTTCCTCCTTGAGTGAAGGGATGATCTCATTTGCCGCAAGCAGCTCGTCCTTAAAACTAACATTTTTTTCAGACTTGAATTTTTCCAGTTCCTCCCTCAATTGAATATTTTGTTGCTCAAATTCACTCAATTTAGTCAAATTTTCTTTCTTTAGAGTTTCTAACTCTTGTAAAAGGCATTTGTAGCGGCCATTTCTGATAAGATCATTTATCCTTGCCTCGTCGAGGCTCTTTTGGAGTTCAAGTCTCTGTTCTGAAATCTGCTCAATTACTTCCATCTTCTTTTCAACGAACTTTTCCATTTTCCTTTTGTTATGACGAACTTTTTCTAATTTCTGAGTCAGTTTAATATTTGATTTGTCTTTTTCCATTAATTTATTTTTATATTGTTCAAGGACAACTTTTTTATTGCAGAGTTCCTGTTTTAGATGTTCGTTTGTTCGTTCCAGGTCGTCATTCTTGGATGCCAAATTTTCCATCTCGATTTTCTTATCGATTTGAAGAGTTCCAATAATTTTAGAGAGATGTTGATTCTCTGCTCTCAGCTCTTCATTCTCTGCTAAGAATTTCGATTCTACTTCCTTTCTGGAGCTGATCTCTGCAAACGCTGCTTCCAGTTCCTTTTCCAGGGAACTGATGCGTTCCTCCAATGGCTTTTGAACATTATTATTCTTCTTCTTCGCCACCTCTTCTCTTTTCTGTTCCTTTTCCTCTGGGGGTCCTCCTTTCACCTTCTCCTCCATCCCACCCTCAGAGTTGAAGGGGTCCTTAAACCTTATCCAAGAGGTCATCCTATACATTAAGGATACTTCCTCTTGTGGTTCCGTGAAAACCACACCGCAAACTGTTTCAACTTGAAGATGACCAGTATTAAACTGGGACATCTTGTTTGTTTCTCCTTGCTGCATGTTTAGCATTCCTAGAAAACTCTTATTCATTTTGATTTGCTTTGAAAAATCTATATGATAGATGACTAGATTCTTCTTCTTTTTTCCAGGTATAATATTAAAAACGTAAATTTTCCCTCAAACGATTCCTGGAGACCCTTTGGATCGAGAATCTTTTTGGAGACACCGGGAAGACAAGAATGATTCTTGAAGACTCTGGAGACAATTTCGTTGGCTCCGAGAGAAACCCTGAGCTACCCGGGGAGGGAAATTCCCCCTTCTAGAGGGGGGAGGACTCCTCTTTCTTTTGTTATCGATTTAAGAACCTCTGTCGTAAGATTCTCATTTCTTTCCTTCTTCGGAACATTAAAATATCTCCGCCATTGAACAATCTCTTTCCATCCTTTCCAAGGAGAAATTCTCGGAAAACTTTCAGCGAAAAAAGATGAAATATAACAGATTTATTAACATCGAAAGTTGAATTTACTAATAGATTTTACTGTCATTTTATTGTGCAACAAATGAAGTCCTTTGAATTGATATAGAGTTTCTCTAAATAAAAAAAAAAAATTGACATTTTTTTTCAGCTCTTTAGAAACCGAGCCGTCTTGGCTTAGCTTCGCTGAGAAATCTCGGAAGCCAGAAAAAATCTTTTTCGTTTAAAGTGAATTTCACACATAAATCTCATATTCCATTATTATTATTATTAATATTATTATTATTATTATTATTATTATTATTATTATTATTATTATTATTATTGTTGTTGTTGTTGTTGGTGGTGGTGGTGGTGGTGTTGTTGTTGTTGGTGGTGGTGTTGTTGTTGTCTTAAGATTGGGTACATAATCTGTAAACATTAAGAGCCTTATATATATATATATATATATATATATATATATATATATATATATATATATATATATATATATATATATACATATATATATATATATATATATATATATATATATATATATATATATATATATATATATATATATATATATATATATATATATGTATATATATATATATATATATATATATATATATATATATATATATATATATATATATATATATATATATATATATATATATATACATATATATATATATATATATATATATATATATATATATATATATATATATATATATATATATATATATATATATATATATATATATATATACAGTATATGTGGAGAATTTTTTAATGGTGTGTTCTGAGTGGGAACTTAGTCCGGGAAAGTCACCTTATAACAGTTACATAAAGTTCAACAGGGGAGGATATGAGCACTTACTCTCGGGGCACAAACACCCTGCTAATACTTTACTGTCACAATTCACTAACCATCACTCTCAAATACAAAAGTGAAATTTACTGTCCAGAGGCCGAAGAACTCCACACGTAGGATTAACAATAATTTATGGCCTACTCTAGCTTTGTCAGGTCTATAGTCATCTCATTCTCAGGCTCTGTTTCGGCTCCGTCCCAGCTACCCCAATGAGATGCTGGACAGGTATTTTACGTTAATGTAATTAAGACAAAATCCAAAATGGGAGCAGTGATGTAAAGTAGTTTAAAAGTTTATAAAGATAAGGATCTTTACCTTCGAAGCAAATATATTAATGCAAAGTTCCTCGCTGTTACCACCTATACTTACTTAGGTTTACTCTTTAAATATTGGGTACTTTGTCCCGTGATCAACTATTCATTTCACACATTAAAATAAATGAGGGAGCAAAAATACTAAGGAGGTTTAATTAACCTAATATTGATTTATTCACAAATTTACATTAAAACAAAACGGACATCTTAACAACACAAAAAATGGTATCAAAAGAGATGCAATTCAAATAATGAAAATGATGGGTTAGACACGTGGTCTACAACAATCAAAAATCAAATGGGGTCTGGCACGTGGCCCACGTGACCCAGAGACTATGCTAGTCTCAAACCAGAAATGATGACGGAAAAATATTTACACACAATCCCACCGCACACAGTCCGAATAGTGTAATTAGCCAGGTTCCCTATCAAGTTAAAATTAGTCTAAGCTAATAAAAAATGGGGGAAAACTAAATGGCCATTGTTGTAGTACCTGCACTCCTTTAAGATTAGTCCTATGCCCGTGGTGGCTGTTGACCTGGTTGTCGCACTAATGGGCACGTTGCCCTCTTGCCTGGCTCACCCCAAGAATTCTCACTGTGGCTGCAACTAGGTACATCAGGGTCCTCTTCTTCTCAATCTCTCCGACCGGCAGCAACCTTTTGTGAGTCGAGTTTTGGGAGAGAGAGTGCGGGGGGTGAATCAGAGGTGCACGGGTTCAATGACCAGGCAGGTCAGCAGGCCAGGGCAGCTTCTCGTAGAATGGGGCGACTCTACGGTCGAAGAGATCACCTGGCTTCACCTTTCCAGACAGGTGAGGAGCTTGATGCGCACGGTAATCCATTGGGGTTGCCATATCGGGACTTCAGGACAGGGCAATATATTGTTGCAAGGAGTGCAGAGGAGGCAGGATTTTGTACTAAATACTTAGAGAAATCTTGCTGCTTTGAGGGAGGTTATATATACAACAATCCTACCTATTCTGGCTTGCTAAAAATTAATATTTAAAGTGATTAATTAGCAATGGACTGGTGCAATGGGAATACATCTTAAAATTAACAAACCTTAATTGGTATTGAGAAATATAAGATGCATTAATTCAGCAGTATTGGAATTTATATAAAAAATGCAGTTTAGGAATTTAATCTCGACCCATGTAGTTTAAGGAAAGAACCAACATACGCCGGGGTTACGACTAAGGCCCTCTATTGTGCGTATCTACGCTGTGACGTCACGAGCATGGCATGCGTCACTGTCAACAAGTTTAGGCTAGTCCTTCCTATGTTTCGTTAAAGAAAACTAGATGTAGGAGAGAATGTTTAAGGGATAGCTATAGTATTAGTAGAAGAAAGCTAAAAATACGATTGAAAGAAGAAGAGTGAAGAAAATTCTTCACACCCTGGGGATAAAGGGGAGAAAAAAGGGAGAGGGGTTAGTTCCGGCAAATGTGATTCAACTACTTGTTAGTATGAGCGAGATAAGGTTACTGGCTGAATAATGAGTGAAGTTGTTCTTCACATCAACGTCCGTTTAAAGTTAACAAAACGCTGTTAACGTTAATTGAAATCAATTGAATCAAAAGTTATGCTTTCACGTGAATTAGGGGAAAATTGAACCACGCAGGCAATGTTTCACGGAAGCGTTAATATAAGTAAATGATCAGTGTTAACTTGAAACGTACGATGCAATGGTAATTAAACGTTTAAAAGTACTCAATTCTTCCCACCCTAGGGGTACGGATAGAGCAAACAAAACGTAATCCAATTACGGTCGATTTCAGCAACAAGTCAGGCCAAATGACAAATTAAAAATTATGGGGGTGAATCCCAATCCCGGTCTGACACCCAACGTTTTACATGAAATGTCTTTACATATAAAATGACTAGCGTGATGAAAGCTTTGAATTTGTCGCCTGACAAAAGGAGAAAAGTTACCTCCTTTTCGGCGTTAAAAGGTGAAAAGTTATTTGACACTAGCCTGAATGATAAACCGGGACAAACTAGGTCCACGGGGACATCGTATTTCTGAGAGTGAGAGTCTTGGATGTCGTCTTTAACAGAAACGTTTAAGATGGGAATATTAAAAACAAAACTTATTTTCAGCACGAGCTGAAGGATGTCAGGGGGATTATAGCAACATGACAAGTTGTCAAGGCAAAAATTAAATTTACGCTTTGAGGTTAAAGCAAGTGATTGACCTGGAAAATGCTGCTGTACGACTTGGCAATAATAATAAATGCTTACAGTTGCGCCATATAAAAGTGAATGAAAATAATGAATGGCGTTCAATGTACCGTTATCCTTAAGCAAGGTGAATCGTAGACAGGCTCTAATCTCCGGTGCTAGGTCTACATGTGTGACCTTCGCTAAATCCGCCGTCAGTGCACAAGGTTCCTTTCTGACTGCTAAGGTCTTAACTTTGCGATCACGCGGCTCTTTCTGAGGGCGTGTTTCAAATCCTGATGGGGATGTTTTAGTGTCAACACGGGTTAGAGCGGAAGTTACGGGCTTAAGAACTGGACAGTCAGGCAACGTGAGCACTGGTCCATGGGATGGTACGGTTTTAATGACTGACTTTATCGGTGTAGGCCTTTGCTGGCCTTCAAGCACACGGTTAGGTTGAGTTGTATTTGCGCTACAACTTGGGGGGTCCATGTTAAGACAATGAATGGGTTTTTCTCCGGGACGGACTGTCACCGGCGGCAAAGACAGAGGGGGTTGAGGGTGATCAAACGCTGGCGGCCTAAGGTTCGGAGATGAGGACGGAGCACGTGGGACTGACACAAACTCACTAATCGTATGCCGTGTTGGCAACATAGTACTGGAATGTGACGATTGAACAGGATGGGGTTTTGATGCAAAATTAATTACATTGTGCTTTACTGGCGAGACGTTAAAAGGATCAACTATGGGATCGTTAATAACATTTTCAACGGGACGTGTCACTGAAGGTGTCGTCCTCGTTGAAGAACAAGACTGATTAGGTTTAATTATTAAATTGGGATGAGCCATGAGGCTATTAAAGGCAATTTCAACTTTACTTGAACAGGCAGCAAGCACGGGATAATTTAATTTAACAATGGGATGGTCGTAATGACGTCTCCAAAAATTCTTGTAATGGTTAAGTTCATCTTTTACTTTACTAATTTCACTTTTAAAATGACCCATGGCTTCAGGACCCATGTTGGGAAAATCTACTGAAGCAAGAGCATGAAGTACTAGGTCTGCGTCCTCACAAACAAAGGTGAATGTTAATTCCTGTTCCTTAAGCCTAGCGTTAATCTCCTCGGGGCTAAGCATTTCCGCCTTAGGCGGTGGAGGGTTGTTTACGTTAAACATGAAGTCCGCCATCTTAGAATGACCACGTTTGATGAACGGATTCGCAAAACAAAACAAGGGATAACTGAATTTTCAAAAGGAATGTAAAAATGAAACTTTACACATTTACTAGCGTGGCAATTGAATATTTAAATTTACTCATGATGAGAAAAAATGGTTAAATGACAACACAAAGGTAAATAACAAAACTACTTTAAAATTCAAATTGACTGGGGCCTAACAAAGCAGACGATGCCCAGGTCACGTGACGTTAAACACTACTAAAATGAATTATTTACGCATGTGGCGATAATGATTAATCAATTTACTTTAAAGAAGAACATATTAGAAAGCACATGGCTTTTGAATGCAAAGATTAAAGTTAAAAGTTAAAATAACAGGTCGAGGCTGACACTGTTGTGACGATTTCACAATTACGGGCGCACTAAGGCAGCCACTGATCTATTCAAAATGTAGATAGGCGCACAAGGCCAAGACTTTAAAGAGCACTCTCGTGGAGGCTAAACAAAAATAAAATTTCCCTCACGCGGAGGTAAAACAAAAATAACCTCGCTAAAGGACAAAAACAATATCTCCTCGCTAAAGGAAATTAAATGCACTACACGCAGTAATTTACTTACGGTAGGAAACAATTACGCACCCTTAGTTTGAGCTGTAAACAAGATTCGCCATCTCGGAACAAACACGTGGAATGAAACGGACTTGGTGTTAAGTTTCTACGTTACTCGTAAGAAGACTTAAAATTTTGTTACGCCAATTCGCTCTGTAGGACAAGGACACGTTCTAGGTATACGGTGATGTTAGTTAGAAAAGTTAAGGTTGGTTAGGGAAGGTAAACGACACAAAGGAAGGTAGACCAAGGTACAAAATGTTACAAATTAGATGCTTAGCTAGCAAAATTAGTTGACAGGACGAGTACACCGGCGCTCTAGCTGAGCAGTAAACACGGGCGTCTGAACAACAAAAAACCTTAGTTCAAGTAGCTTAGAACTTTCTGGTATAAGTGGATTCCGCCACACGTGGGTGAACGGATCCGAGATAAAGTGAAGTTCCTACAACAAATTCTAGTCTTTCTGTAGAGAACATTCAAGCAACAAATTAACCTGGTTACGTGGCTCTTTCTTTAAACACGCGGTCGATACAAAAAGATCATAATGATTACAAGTTTCTCTCCCCAATTAAAGTCTGGGCATTACATATTCGACAAACTGGCTGTGTGCATGTGGGTAAGTGATATAGCGAGTTACTATATGCTTAATCAAGCTGATTAATTACGTTAATGCTTCATAAGTCAAAGGTAAAAAATCCGGTTCGAAAGACCACTCGTGTGGAGAATTTTTTAATGGTGTGTTCTGAGTGGGAACTTAGTCCGGGAAAGTCTCCTTATAACAGTTACATAAAGTTCAACAGGGGAGGATATGAGCACTTACTCTCGGGGCACAAACACCCTGCTAATACTTTACTGTCACAATTCACTAACCATCACTCTCAAATACAAAAGTGAAATTTACTGTCCAGAGGCCGAAGAACTCCACACGTAGGATTAACAATAATTTATGGCTTTGTCAGGTCTATAGTCATCTCATTCTCAGGCTCTGTTTCGGCTCCGTCCCAGCTACCCCAATGAGATGCTGGACAGGTATTTTACGTTAATGTAATTAAGACAAAATCCAAAATGGGAGCAGTGATGTAAAATAGTTTAAAAGTTTATAAAGATAAGGATCTTTACCTTCGAAGCAAATATATTAATGCAAAGTTCCTCGCTGTTACCACCTATACTTACTTAGGTTTACTCTTTAAATATTGGGTACTTTGTCCCGTGATCAACTATTTATTTCACACATTAAAATAAATGAGGGAGCAAAAATACTAAGGAGGTTTAATTAACCTAATATTGATTTATTCACAAATTTACATTAAAACAAAACGGACATCTTAACAACACAAAAAATGGTATCAAAAGAGATGCAATTCAAATAATGAAAATGATGGGTTAGACACGTGGTCTACAACAATCAAAAATCAAATGGGGTCTGGCACGTGGCCCACGTGACCCAGAGACTATGCTAGTCTCAAACCAGAAATGATGACGGAAAAATATTTACACACAATCCCACCGCACACAGTCCGAATAGTGTAATTAGCCAGGTTCCCTATCAAGTTAAAATTAGTCTAAGCTAATAAAAAATGGGGGAAAACTAAATGGCCATTGTTGTAGTACCTGCACTCCTTTAAGATTAGTCCTATGCCCGTGGTGGCTGTTGACCTGGTTGTCGCACTAATGGGCACGTTGCCCTCTTGCCTGGCTCACCCCAAGAATTCTCACTGTGGCTGCAACTAGGTACATCAGGGTCCTCATCTTCTCAATCTCTCCGACCGGCAGCAACCTTTTGTGAGTCGAGTTTTGGGAGAGAGAGTGCGGGGGGTGAGCCAGAGGTGCAAGGGTTCAATGACCAGGCAGGTCAGCAGGCCAGGGCAGCTTCTCGTAGAATGGGGTGACTCTACGGTCGAAGAGATCACCTGGCTTCACTTTTCCAGACAGGTAAGGAGCTTGATGCGCACAGTAATCCATTGGGGTTGCCATATCGGGACTTCAGGACAGGGCAATATATTGTTGCAAGGAGTGCAGAGGAGGCAGGATTTTGTACTAAATACTTAGAGAAATCTTGCTGCTCTGAGGGAGGTTATATATACAACAATCCTACCTATTCTGGCTTGCTAAAAATTAATATTTAAAATGATTAATTAGCAATGGACTGGTGCAATGGGCATACATCTTAAAATTAACAGATCTTAATTGGTATTGAGAAATATAAGATGCATTAATTCAGCAGTATTGGAATTTATATAAAAAATGAAGTTTAGGAATTTAATCTCGACCCATGTAGTTTAAGGAAAGAACCAACATACGCCGGGGTTACGACTAAGGCCCTCTATTGTGCGTATCTACGCTGTGACGTCACGAGCATGGCATGCGTCACTGTCAACAAGTTTAGGCTAGTCTTTCCTATGCTTCGTTAAAGAAAACTAGATGTAGGAGAGAATGTTTAAGGGATAGCTATAGTATTAGTAGAAGAGAGCTAAAAATACGATTGAAAGAAGTGAAGAAAATTCTTCACACACACACACACACACATATATATATATATATATATATATATATATATATATATATATATATATATATATATATATATATATATATATATATATATATATATATATATATATATATATATATATATATATATATACATATATACATATATATATATATCTATATATATATATATATATATATATATATATATATATATATATATATATATATATTTTATATATATATACTTATATAAATACATACATACATACATACATACATACATATATATATATATATATATATATATATATATATATATATATATATATATATATATATATATATATATATATATATATTTATATATATACTTATATAAATACATACATACATATATATATATATATATATATATATATATATATATATATATATATATATATATATATATATATATATATATATATACATATATATATACATATTGTGGAGAATTTTTTATGGTGGTTATGTTCTGAGTGGGAACTTAGTCCGGGAAAGTCTCCTTATAACAGTTACATAAAGTTCAACAGGGGAGGATAGGAGCACTTACTCTCGGGGCACAAACACCCTGCTAATACTTTACTGTCACAATTCACAAACCATCACTCTCAAATACAAAAGTGAAATTTACTGTCCAGAGGCCGGAGTACTCCACACGTAGAAATGTCAATAATTTATGGCCTACTCTAGCTTTGTCAGGTCTATAGTCATCTCATTCTCAGGCTCTGTTCCGGCTCCGTCCCAGCTATCCCAATGAAATGCTGGACAGTTATTTTACGTTAATGTAATTAAGACAAAATCCAAATTGGGAGCAGTGATGTAAAGTAGTTTAAAAGTTTAAAGATAAGGATCTTTACCTTCGAAGCAAATATATTAATACAAAGTTTCTCGCTGTTACCACCTATAGACTTACTTAGTTTTCTTTTTAAATATTGGGTACTTTGTCCCGTGATCAACTATTCATTTCACACATTAAAATAAATGAGGGAGCAAAAATACTACGGAGGTTTAATTAACCTAATATTGATTTATTCACGAATTTACATAAAAGAAACGGGCATCTTAACAAAGACAAAAATGGAATAATAAAGAGAATGCAAATTAAAAGCAATTCAAAATTATAAAGATGATGGTTTAGACACGCGGTCTGCAATAATCAAAATGGGGTCTGGCATGTGGCCCATGTGACCCAGAGGCTATGCTAGCCTCCAAGCAAGAAATAATAATGGAAAAATATTTACACACAATCCCACCGCACACAGTCCGAATAGTGTAATTAGCCAGGTTCCCTATAAAGTTAAAATTAGTCTAAGCTAATAAAAATGGGGGAAAACTAGATGGCCATTGATGTAGTACCTGCACTCCTTTGAGATTTAGTCCTATGCCCGTGATAGCTGTTGACCTGGTTGTTGCACTAATGGGCACGTTGCACTCTTGCCTGGCTCACCCCAAGAATTCTCACTGTGGCTGTAACTAGGTACATCAGGGTCCTCTTCTTCTCAATCTCTCCGACCGGCAGCAACAGGACTCCTTGGTGAGTCACGTTTGGGAGAGTGGGATGGGATGGGGGTGAGCCAGAAGTGCACGGATTCAATGACCAGGCAGGTCAGCAGGCCAGGGCAGCTTCTAGTAGAATGGGGTCGACTCTACGGTCGAAGAGATCACCTGGCTTCACCTTTCCAGATAGGTGAGGAGCTTGATGCGCACGGTAATCCATTGAGGTTGCCATATCGGGACTTCAGGACAGGGCAATATATTGTTGCAAGGAGTGCAGAGGAGGCAGGATTTTGTACTAAATACTTAGAGAAATCTTGCTGCTCTAAGGGAGTTTATATATACAATAATCCTACCTATTCTGGCTTGCTAAAAATAATATTTTAAATGATTAATTAGCAATGGACTGGTACGATGGGCATACATCTTAAAATTAACAAACCTTAATTGGTATTGAGAAATATAAGATGCATTAATTCAGCAATATTGGAATTTATTCAAAATGTGCAGTTTAGGAGTTTGATCTCGAACCATGTAGTTTAAGGAAAGAACCAACATATGCCGGGGTTACGACTAAGGCCATCTGTGGTGCGTATCTACGCTGTGACGTCACGAGCATGGCGTGCGCCACTGTCAACAAGTTTAGATTAGTTCTCCCTATGTTTCGTTAAAGAAAACTAGATGTAGGAGAGAATGTTTAAGGGATAGCTATAGTATTAGTAGAAGAGATCTAAAAATACGATTAAAAGAAGAAGAGTGAAGAAAATTCTTCACACCCTGGGGATAAAGGGGAGAAAAAAGGGAGGGGGGTTAGTTCCGGCAAATGTGATTCAACTACTTGTTAGTATGAGCGAGATAAGCTTACTGGCTGAATGAAGAGTGAAGTCGTTCTTCACATCAACGTCCGTTTAAAGTTAACAAAACGCTGTTGGCGTTAATTAAAATCAATTGAATCAAAAGTTATGCTTTCATGTGAATTTGGAGAATATTGAACCATGCAGGCAATGCTTCACGGAAGTGTAATATAAGTAAATAATCAGTTATAACTTTAAACGTACGATGCAATAATAACAGAACGATTAAAAGTACTCAATTCTTCCCACCCTAGGGGTACGGATAGAGCAAACAAAACGTAAGCCAATTACGGTCGAGTTCAGCAACAAGTCCAACCAATGCTTAATTCAAAATTATGGGTGTGAATCCCAATCCCGGTCTGACACCCAACGTTTTACATGAAATGTCTTTACATATAAAATGACTGGCGTGATGAAAGCTTTGAATTTGTCGCCTGAAAAAAGGAGAAAAGTTACCTCCTTCTCGGCATTAAAAGGTGAAAAGTTATTTGACACTAGCCTGAACGATAAAATGAGACAAACTAGGTCCCTGGAGACATCGTATTTCTGACAACTAAGGTCTTGGATGTCATCTTCAAGGGAAACGTTTAAGATGGGAACATTAAAAACAAAACTTAATTTCAGCACGAGCTGAAGGATGTCAGGGGGATTATAGTAACATGACAAGTTGTCAAGGCAAAAATTAAATTTACGCTTTGAGGTTAAAGCAAGTGATTGACTGAAAAAATACTGCTGAATGACTTGGCAATAATAATAAATGCTTAAAGTTGCGCCATATATAACTGAATGAAAATAATGTATGACGTTCAATGTACCGTTATCCTCAAGCAAGGTGAATCGTAAACAGGCTCTAAGCTCCGGTGCTAGGTCTACCTGTGTGACCTTCGCTAAATCCGCCGTCAGTGCACAAGGTTCCTTTCTGACTGCTAAGGTCTTAACATTGTGATCACGCGGCTCTTTCTGAGGGCGGGTTTCAAATCCTAACGGGGATGTTCTAGCGTCAACACGGATTGGAGCGGAAGTTACGGGCTTAAGAACTGGACAGTCAGGCAACGTGAGCACTGGTCCATGGGATGGTACGACTTTAATGATTGAATCTACAACCGGTATAAGCTTCTGCTGGCCATCACGCACACGGTTAATTTGTGTGGTATCTGCGCTACCACCTGGGGGGTCTATGACATGACAATGAATGAGTTTTTCTCCGGGACGGACTGTCACCGGCGACAAAGACAAAGGGGGTTGAGGGTGATCAAACGCGGGTGGCTTAAGGTTCGGAGATGGGGACGGAGCACGTGGGACTGACACAAACTCACTAATCGTATGCCGTGTTGGCAACATAGTACTGGAATGTGACGATTGAACAGGTTGGGGTTTTGTTGCAAAATTAATTACATTGTGCTTGACTGCTGATATTTTAGAAGTAACAATTAGGGGACTATTAGTAGCGTTTACAACTGGATGTGTCACTGAAGGTTTTACCCTTGAAGAGGAACACGATTGATTATCTTTAATTATTAAATTGGGATGAGCCATGAGGCTATTGAAAGCAATCTCAATTTTACTTGAACAGGCAGCAAGCACGGGATAATTTAATTTGACAATAGGATGGTCGTAATGACGTCTCCAAAAATTCTTGTAATCGCAAAGTTCGTCTCTTACTTTACCAATAAGGGTTTTAAAATGATTTACGGCTTCTGGACCCATGCTGGGAAAATCTACAGAAGCAAGAGCATGAAGTGCTAGGTCTGCGTCCTCACAAACAAAGGTGAATGTTAATTCCTGTTCCTTAAGCCTAGCGTTAATCTCCTCGGGGCTAAGCGTTTCCGCCTTGGGCGGTGGAGGGATGTTTACGTTACTAGTGAAGTCCGCCATCTTGGAATAACCACGTTTTGATGAACGGATTCGTAAAAGCAAATAAGGGGTAACAGAATTTCAAAAGATCATGAAAATGAAACTTTACAAATTTACAAGGTTGATAATTGAACATTTAAATTTACTCATGATGGGAGGAAAATGGTTAAATGGACAAAAAACCTATAAATCATGAAATTACTTTAGAATTCAAAGTGACCGGGTCCAACAAAGCAGACGATGCCCAGGTCACGTGACTTTAGACTTCACTAAACAGAATTATTTACGCACGGGGCAATAATGACTAATTAAGTAGAATATTAGAAAGTACGTAGGCTTATGAATGCAAAGTATTAAGTTAAAAGTCAAAATAACAGGTCGAGGCTGACACTGTTGTGACGATTTAACGATTACGGGCGCACTAAGGCGACCACTGAAATACTCAAAATGTAGATTGGCGCACGAGGCAACGACTTAGATTTTAAAGTGCACTCTCTTGGAGGCTAAACAAAATGAGATATCCCTCACGCGGAGGTAAAACAAAAATATCCTCGCTAAAGGACAAAAACAATATCTCCTCGCTAAAGGAAATTAAATTAACTACACGCAGTAATTTACTTACGGTAGAAAATAATTACGCACCCTTAGTTTGGGTTGTAAACAAGATCCGCCATCTCGGAACAAACACGTGGAATGAAACGGACTTGGTGAAATTAAGTTTCTACGTTACTCGTAAGAAGACTTAAAATTATGTTACGCCAATTCGCTCTTTAGGACAAGGACACATGCTAGGTATACGGTGATGTTAGTTAGAAAAGTTAATGTTGGTTAGGGAAGGTAAACGACACAAAGAAAGGTAGACCAAGGTACAAAATGTTACAAATTAGATGCTTAGCTAGCAAAATTAGTTGACAGGACGAGTACACCGGCGCTCTAGCTGAGCAGTAAACACGGGCGTCTGAACAACAAAAACCTTAGTTCAAGTAGCTTAGAACTTTCTGGTATAAGAGGATTCCGCCAGACGTGGGTGAACGGATCCGAGACAAAGTGAAGTTCCTACGACAAATTCTAGTCTTTCTGTAGAGAACTTTCAAGCAACAAATTAACCTGGTTACGTAGCTCTTTCCTTAAACACGTGGTCGATACAAAAGGATCATGATGATTACAAATTTCTCTTCCCAATTAAAGTCTGGGCCTTACACATTCGACAAACTGGCTGTGTGCGCGTGGGTAAGTGATATAGTGAGTTACTATATGCTTAATCAAGCTGATTAATTACGTTAATGCTTCACAAGTCAAAGGTAAAAGATCCGGTTCGAAGGACCACTCGTGTGGAGAATTTTTTATGGTGGTTATGTTCTGAGTGGGAACTTAGTCCGGGAAAGTCTCCTTATAACAGTTACATAAAGTTCAACAGGGGAGGATAGGAGCACTTACTCTCGGGGCACAAACACCCTGCTAATACTTTACTGTCATAATTCACTAACCATCACTCTCAAATACAAAAGTGAAATTTACTGTCCAGAGGCCGGAGTACTCCACACGTAGAAATGTCAATAATTTATGGCCTACTCTAGCTTTGTCAGGTCTATAGTCATCTCATTCTCAGGCTCTGTTCCGGCTCCGTCCCAGCTACCCCAATGAAATGCTGGACAGTTATTTTACGTTAATGTAATTAAGACAAAATCCAAATTGGGAGCAGTGATGTAAAGTAGTTAAAAAGTTTAAAGATAAGGATCTTTACCTTCGAAGCAAATATATTAATACAAAGTTTCTCGCTGTTACCACCTATAGACTTACTTAGTTTTCTCTTTAAATATTGGGTACTTTGTCCCGTGATCAACTATTCATTTCACACATTAAAATAAATGAGGGAGCAAAAATACTAAGGAGGTTTAATTAACCTAATATTGATTTATTCACGAATTTACATAAAAGAAACGGGCATCTTAACAAAGACAAAAATGGAATAATAAAGAGAATGCAAATTAAAAGCAATTCAAAATTATAAAGAGGATGGTTTAGACACGCGGTCTGCAATAATCAAAATGGGGTCTGGCACGTGGCCCACGTGACCCAGAGGCTATGCTAGCCTCCAAGCAAGAAATAATAATGGAAAAATATTTACACACAATCCCACCGCACACAGTCCGAATAGTGTAATTAGCCACGTTCCCTATAAAGTTAAAATTAGTCTAAGCTAATAAAAAATGGGGGAAAACTAAATGGCCATTGATGTAGTACCTGCACTCCTTTGAGATTTAGTCCTATGCCCGTGATAGCTGTTGACCTGGTTGTTGCACTAATGGGCACGTTGCACTCTTGCCTGGCTCACCCCAAGAATTCTCACTGTGGCTGTAACTAGGTACATCAGGGTCCTCTTCTTCTCAATCTCTCCGACCGGCAGCAACAGGACTCCTTGGTGAGTCACGTTTGGGAGAGTGGGATGGGATGGGGGTGAGCCAGAAGTACACGGGTTCAATGACCAGGCAGGTCAGCAGGCCAGGGCAGCTTCTAGTAGAATGGGGTCGACTCTACGGTCGAAGAGATCACCTGGCTTCACCTTTCCAGACAGGTGAGGAGCTTGATGCACACGGTAATCCATTGAGGTTGCCATATCGGGACTTCAGGACAGGGCAATATATTGTTGCAAGGAGTGCAGAGGAGGCAGGATTTTGTACTAAATACTTAGAGAAATCTTGCTGCTCTAAGGGAGTTTATATATACAATAATCCTACCTATTCTGGCTTGCTAAAAATAATATTTTAAATGATTAATTAGCAATGGACTGGTACGATGGGCATACATCTTAAAATTAACAAACCTTAATTGGTATTGAGAAATATAAGATGCATTAATTCAGCAATATTGGAATTTATTTACAATGTGCAGTTTAGGAGTTTAATCTCGACCCATGTAGTTTAAGGAAAGAACCAACATACGCCGGGGTTACGACTAAGGCCATCTGTGGTGCGTATCTACGCTGTGACGTCACGAGCATGGCGTGCGCCACTGTCAATAAGTTTAGATTAGTCTTCCCTATGTTTCGTTAAAGAAAACTAGATGTAGGAGAGAATGTTTAAGGGGTAGCTATAGTATTAGTAGAAGAGATTTAAAAATACGATTAAAAGAAGAAGAGTGAAGAAAATTCTTCACACACATATATATATACATATATACATTTATATGTATATATATATATATATATATATATATATATATATATATATATATATATATATATATATATATATATATATATATATATATATATATATATATATATATATATATATATATATAACTATATATATATATATATATATATATATATATATATATATATATATATATATATATATATATATATATATATATATATATATATATATATATATATATATATATATATATATATATATATATATATATATTTATATATATATATATATATATATATATATATATATATATATATATATATATATATGATTATGCATACATACATAAATTCATATACAGTGAGGAGAATTTTTATCTGAATGGTTGAGTGGGAACTTAGTCCAGGAAAGTCTCCCTACGGCAATTACCCAAAGCTCAACAGGGGAGGATAATGAGCACTTACTCTCGGGACACAAACGCCCTGCTAATACTTTACTGCCATAGTTCACTAACCTTTCACCCTTAAATACAAAAGGAGGCAATTTTACTGTCCAGAGGCCGGAGAACTCCACACGTTAATTTGGAAATAATTTATGGCCTACTCTAGCTTTGTCAGGGCTAGAGTCATCTCACTCTAAGGCTGTTTCGATTCCGTCCCAGTGACCCCAGTGAGATGCTGTACAGGTATCTTACGTTAATGCAACTAGAGACAATAAAAAAAGGGGGGGGGAACAGTGGAGTATAAAAGTATAAAGTAAAGTTAAATGGGGATCTTCACCTTCAAAGCACTAAGTTAAAGAGCGTACACTCGCTGATACCAACTTACCTGTTTAGAGTAGGTTACTCTCAACACCTTGGGTACTTCTGACCCGTCCCATAGTATAAATTGGCTAAATTCATATAATGTGGTTAAAGATACCAAATTGTGTAATCTATTCCAAATGATTTATTACAGAAAAGGGGATGGAAATAACTCGATAATTTTAACACAACAAAATTAAAAATTGGAAAAAATATCAGTAACTCAATTATAAGTTTTACATATGATAAAATGAATAAGTGAATTTACAACACAAAAAATTGAAAATGTTAAACGGAATTAACTCGTGGATTAAACCTCAACAGAATAAATAAAAGTAAAAAAACTCTGATCAACAATTTGTGCGGTGGCTGCTGTGAGGTCCCAACATGTGGTCAGTAACCTCAAGCAAATACCAAGATCAAAAAAATATGAGTACATTAATTTCCATGCACGCAGCCCGAAAGATGTAATGCCAAAATAATACCTAAACTTAACTTATGAGAAATTGAAACTTATCTAAAGGGGGAATGGCCATTAGTTAAACTCACAAGATTTTTATATGTTGTGGGCGCCCGTGTCCTAAATGTGGCGGTCTTCAGTTTGCTCACTAGGCCTACAGCACTTATTCTGCAGAGTCAACGGCCCCCTCCAAGCTCTCCAACTAGCCCCCAAGACTGGAACCGACGTGCTGTAGAATTAGCAGCTATGCACTAACACTGGTCATCTGCTTGACCTCTTCTACGACGTATTCTTGGCTAGTTATTGTGTAAGGGGACAGGCTAGTGATGGAGAGTGGGAGCACGAGGTTGACATTGGAGCCTAACTGGGCAGCTCCGTTTCGTACCGTGGCCTGTGTGTTTGTGAGGTCGAGTTCAGGTCAGCTGCGTCCTCCTTCCTTCCCAAAAAAAAGCATATCTTGGTGCGTAGGCCTACAGTCTTGAGGTGCCAACTCTCATTTAGGACAGGCTCAAAAACCTTGTGCCTTGTGAATTTCAAGCAACACACTTATTTAGAATACAAGGAGAAATCTTGCAACTCCAGGGGGCAAAGATAATCCTAATTCTAAACAATTGGCATACAGAATAAAAATGAAACTAAAAGGTAATTTAGCAAGTCGGGCTTACGTGTGTGGACAACAATACCTCCTAGACTAGCAGACTTGAGTTGTAATTAAGAGATTTAAAATACTGTACCTAAATACTTACGGTAGAATAATGTATACAAACAACACAAAAGTATTAATCTTGGGACACTCGCTCAAGAAAGACACATTACTCACATTTTTCCCTGCCGTGACGTCACGAACAATAACAAAGTCTACGTATAAACTATGAAGAAGAAGAGTAGTAAAGAAAATTCTTCTCATACAGTATATATATACTGTATATGTATATATATATATATATATATATATATATATATATATATATATATATATATATATATATATATATATATATATATATATATATATATATATATGTATATATATATATATATATATATATATATATATATATATATATATATATATATATATATATATATATATATATATATATATATATATATATATATATATATATATGTGAAGAATTTTCTTCACTCTTCTTCTTTCAATCGTATTTTTAGCTCTCTTCTACTAATACTATAGCTACCACTTAAACATTCTCTCCTACATCTAGTTTTCTTTAACGAAACATAGGGAGGACTAACCTAAACTTGTTGACAGTGGCGCACGCCATGCTCGTGACGTCACAGCGTAGATACGCACGTTAGAGGGCCTTGGTTGTAACCCCGGCGTATGTTGGTTCTTTCCTTAAACTACATGGGTCGAGGTTAAATTCCTAAACTGCACATTTTATATAAATTCCAATACTGCTGAATTAATGCATCTTATATTTCTCAATACCAATTAAGGTTTGTTAATTTTAAGATGTATGCCCATCGTACCAGTCCATTGCTAATTAATCATTTTAAATATTAATTTTTAGCAAGCCAGAATAGGTAGGATTATTGTATATATAACCTCCCTCAGAGCAGCAAGATTTATCTGAGTATTTAGTACAAAATCCTGCCTCCTCTGCACTCCTTGCAACAATATATTGCCCTGTCCTTAAGTCCCGATATAGCAACCCCAATGGATTACCGTGCGCATCATGACCGTCACTTGTTTGGCAAGGTGAAGCCAGGTGATCTCCTCGACCTCTGTGTCGGGCCATTCTACGAGAAGCTGCCCTAGCCTGCTGACCTGCCTGGTCATTGAACCCGAGCACTTCTGGCTCACCCCCCCCCCCCTCTCCCAAAACTCGACTCACAAAGAATTGCTGCCGGTCGGAGAGATTGAGAAGAAGAGGACCCTGGGATACCATAGTTGTAGCCAACGAGGATTCTTGGGGTGAGCCAGGCAAGAGTGCAGCGTGCCAAATAGTGCAACAACCAGGTCAACAGCTATCACGGGCATAGGACTAATCTTCAAAGGAGTGCAGGTACTACATCAATGGCCATTTAGTTTTCCCCCATTTTTTATTAGCTTAGACTAATTTTAACTTTATAGGGAACCTGGCTAATTACAATATTCGGACTGTGTGCGGTGGGATTGTGTGTAAATATTTTTTCGTTATCATTTCTGGTTTGAGACTAGCGTAGTCTCTGGGTCATGTGGGCCACGTGCCAGACCCCATTATGATTTTTGATTGTTGCAGACCACGTGTCTAACCCATCATTTTCATTATTTGAATTGCATTTCTTTTGATACCATTTTTTGCCTTTGTTAAGATGTCCGTTTCTTTGATGTAAATTTGTGAAATAAATCAATATTAGGTTAATTAAACCTCCTTAGTATTCTTGCTCCCTCATTTATTTTAATGTATGAAATGAATAGTTGATCACGGGACAAAATACCCCATATTTAAAGAGTAAGTCTATAGGTGGTAACAGCGAGGTACTTTGCATTAATATATTTGCTTCGAAGGTAAAGATCCTTATCTTTAAACTTTTAAACTACTTTACATCACTGCTCCCATTTTGGATTTTGTCTACCTTACACTAACGTAAAATAACTGTCCAGCATTTCATTGGGGTAGCTGGGACGGAGCCGGAACAGAGCCTGAGAATGAGATGACTATAGACCTGACAAAGCTAGAGTAGGCCATAAATTATTGTTAATCCTACGTGTGGAGTGCTTCGGCCTCTGGACAGTAAAATTTCCCCCTTTTGTATTTAGAGTGATGGTTAGTGAATTGTGACAGTAAAGTATTAGCAGGGTGTTTGTGCCCCGAGAGTAAGTGCTCATATCCTCCCCTGTTGAACTTTATGTAACTGTTATAAGGAGACTTTCCCGGACTAAGTTCCCACTCAGAACGTAACCATCAAAAAATTCTCCACAATATATATATATATATATATATATATATATATATATATATATATATATATATATATATATATATATATATATATATATATATATATATATATATATATATATATATATATACTGTATATATACATAGTAAGTACTAGGAAAATCGAGACATCAACTAATTTAATACAGTAAATCTTCAATTATTATTATTATTATTATTATTATTATTATTATTATTATTATTATTATTTTCATCATTATTATTACTACTACTACTACATACACTTTTCTCGTCGTCATTTTAACCTCAAGAGATTACCCATGCCATTATAAGAATCATAATATTTTGTTTTATCAACATTCCCTGGTGATCTCCTTGAGGTGTTGGCTGAAGATGAGATCATTGAAACAGAACTCTGGTCCTCTAGATAAAGGGTTTTGCCCCAAAATAGTTAATGCCGCATGTAAGCAAAATTACACACACACACACACACACACACACACACACACACACATTTATATATATATATATATATATATATATATATATATATATATATATATATATATATATATATATATAGATATAGATACATACATACATACATACATACATAGACAGATACATAGATAGATATTGAAGTATTGAATTAAAAGCTCAAGATAAAGACGACTAGCGAAATCTAACCGAGACCTTTTGCGACAATAGATGTAGGAGGAGATTTTATATATATATATATATATATATATATATATATATATATATATATATATATATATATATATATATATATATATATATATATATGTGTGTGTGTGTGTGTGTGTGTGTGTGTGAAGAATTTTCTTCACTCTTCTTTCAATCGTATTTCTAACTCTCTTCTACTAATACTATAGCTATCCCTTAAACGTCCTCTCCTATATTGAAGTTTCTTTAACGAAAAAATAGGGAGGACTGATCTAAACTTAAACTTGTTGACAGTGGCGCACGCCATGCTCGTGACGTCACAGCATAGATACGCACAACAGAGGGCCTTAGTAGTAACCCCGGCGTATGTTGGTTCTCTCCTTAAAGTACATGGGTCGAGATTAAATTGAATTGAGATTGAATTTTTATATACATTTCAATACTGCTGAATTAATGCATCTTATATTTCTCAATACCAATTAAGGTTTGTTAATTTTAAGATGTATGCCCATCGCACCAGTCCATTGCTAATTCTCATTTTAACTAATAATTTTTAGCAAGCCAGAATAGCTAGGATTATTGTGTATATAAACTCCCTTAGAGCAGCAAGATTTCTCTAAGTATTTAGTACAAAATCCTGCCTCCTCTGCACTCCTTGCAACAATACATTGCCCTGTCCTGAAGTCCCGATATGGCACCCCCAATGGATTACCGCGCGCATCATGACCGTCACTTGTTTGGCAAGGGGAAGTCAGGTGATCTCTTCGACCTTAGGGCCCGGCCAGACCAAGCGCGGCAAGCGGGGAGGTTAGCGGCAAGAGGTTCCAGCTGATAATTGAAACCTTAAGTATCTTATGTAGGTGGCCAGATAGGAGACGCGGGAAGCCTCAAGCCACTGCAGTTGCCGCCAGACTATGTTTCATGTTTTAAAAAATCTCGGCGGCTTGAGCATCTTCACCCAAGATTACGCCCTTTTTTATCAGTTCCTGAAGGGGTACGCGTTCAATTGTTCGTTTCCAGCCATTACTAATCAACAATTTATTGGGAGGTGTTTTGGAGAGCAAAAATGGATTAAATAAATGGAAGTTATGGCAATCAACTGCAAATGGATGGTAATAAAATAGTGGGTAGGCCTGCGCTTTTTTGTGCTTTGCAACCTATTTAATCACCATTTAGTTATATATATATATATATATATATATATATATATATATATATATATATATATATATATATATATATATATATATATATATATATATATATATATATATATATA